>NC_063197.1:12132764-12172764 GCF_017589495.1 Alosa alosa
GAGCCAGAGGAGAACAGACCAGAGCAGAGAGTCCAGCTCGTCCCCTCACCTCCCCTCCCTCCCCCCCTCCCCTCCCCGCTCCCTATGCAGCAGAGGGCTGGCCACATGGCTTTGAAGAGCCCATGGCCTCTAGCACCTCCTCCTCCACCTCCGCCTCCTCTTCCACCTCACGGGCTGATCAGATAGTGCAGTGCTCTCGAGAGGGACACAGGGGCCCTTATCTGGCCCTGCTGCTGTATTATGTCTTCACTGAGTGCGTTCACTTGCACGCGGTGTGTTGGCATCAGTGCTGGCGCTGTTGCCGGCCCTGCTAAACGCAGGTCAGGGCGGGCAGGATAAGGCCTGGGCACCTGGCAGCACTTTGTCAATCTCACTGTCGCTGTCACTGTCCCTTGGTGACACCTTTCTCGGCCAGGATGTGGGATGCCACCTGGCCTGCCAAGCGTGCATTGACTTTGATCCCCCTGCCTTTGAGTCACACTTGTGCTATCTGGTCACTGAGAGATTAGCGTCTGCGCTCAGTGTTAGTGTGGTATCAGCTCCAGAGTGGAGGCTGGAGGGGGAGGGGGGTCTCTTCTTCTCCTCCCCCCATTGTGTGGAGCATGCATGGGATGCCTTCGATGGGTCTTCAGGGGACACCTCCAGGCTTGGACGTGTCTGGATGCCTTGCCACAGTAAGAAGGCCAAACCCAAGCCCCTTGAAACACACACATACACACACACACACTTACACACACACTTACACAAACACACACACTTACACACACACACGCACACACACACACACACTTCAATCTGCCATCCATCTCCTAAAGGCATTGTTTTTGTCGGTGGCCTGCATGTTTATGTTATGGGTGAAAAAAAGAAAACAACTAAATTCCAGGAATGCGGTGGCTTTGTCCTGTGAAGGCTCGAGGGCGGATGGGTCAGAGCTGGGTGAGGAGAGGGGTGAAGAGGTCCGAAGACAAGCTGGAGGACAAGAGATGTACAACATTCTCTCACTCCTTTTAAAAAAAACCCTCATCATCACTCTCTTTTTCGGTTACTTGAGAAAGCAACTTCCCTCCTCCCTGCCTGTCTGATTGGGATATTGGGCTATTCTTCTCTCATGAAGTGGAAACCTGTTCTTGGGGAGAGCAGAGACTGCACGTCGGCGTCAGCCACATCTGCAGGCAATGTAGAACAACAGAGTGCCCTTTACAGAGCAATTTGTTCCCAGCACTGAGTTCGATTCTTTTGTACGGTTGGTATGAATCATGTGAGAGGAATTAGACGGTCTCGTAACTTTTTCTCTCACATCTTTGTGTCGTTTTAAATAGTCGCTTCAGCGCATGAGGGTCTCAGACAAAGCCATTCTTGAGGCGTTCCTCAGCAGACCACACTGCGGTGGCTTTGTGTGTCTCTGTAGTGTTTTCTCACTCCGTGTCATGAGAATCCATCGGAAGGCACCGCCGACACATTTGTTTTTAATCATACTTTTTTTTTTTTTTTTTTTTTCGCCGCAGCATGAGAGAAAGACACAACTGTATTTTAGACACTGGGGAGAACGTGCATTGTATTTTGACTAAAGAATATAGGCCAACCACATTTGCACAAACGCAACCCCATCCCCATCCTACTTCCCTCTGATATCTCTGATATGTGGGTGACTTTACGGTAAAGTTCCAAACAAAAGTGTCTCGATTTCAGTTCCTCTGGTTGAAGACAAATGTCACCCCGTACACGCATGCCTGCACACACCGCACGCACGGACACAAACAAACAAACACACACACACACAAACACACACACACACACGCACACACACCTCAGCCTTCCCCTCTCTATGACCGTGTGTCTGTGTTTGGGCTTCTGTGCTTGCGACGAGGCCGATAAGATGCTGGTGCTCTGGGCTGATGCAAGGAGTGGCAGAGCCGGGGGGGAGCCAGGACACTCAGCCCTGACACCATGGGGCTTTAGAGAGGCATGTTTGGGTTTGTTTCTCCTTCTGGCCTTCCTTCTCTCCACATTAGCTCAGCAGCAGATAAGAGATAGAGATAAAGTTAGCTATGTTGTGTCTGGTGGTATCTCAGATCCGGAAAGGCAGAAGTGAGGCAGTACGTGAAAGATCATGTCAGGTCTCTGAGGTCGCATCACCACAGTGGTGGATGTGGAGAGAGGTGATGATGATAGGTTGTGCTGTGTGTGTGTATGGTTGTGTGCAAGTGAGACACCAGACATGCGATGTGTCTGTGTGGTTGCATGTATGTGCTTTCACAGACGTGAAATGTGTGTGTTTGTGTATGTGTGTGTGTGTGTGTGAGTATGTGTGTGAACTCTGTGTGTGTGTGTGTATGTGTGAACTCTGTGTGTATGTGTGAACTCTGTGTGTGTGTGTGTGTGTGTGTGTGTGTGTGTGTGTTTCATATGGGAGGATGAAAGTTCCAGCGGCCAGAAGCGCCTCTTCCACTTCCCTCCTCCTCCACCTGAGGAGCCTCGACCGGCAGGGAAATACATTTCCCAAAACATCCTTAGGGAGGAATCCTTTCCTCTGCAAGTAACGGAGGAAAGCGCAACAATCACCATGGCTGTTGACACCGCGTCTTCCAGGAAGACGGACCTGACCTTGTCCACACCTTAACCGGGACAGGCATATACCGAGAGGCTCGTCACAGAGCACTCTATTGTTAGGCAGAGTCGGCAGCTCTTTGGTCTTTGTGTGCGTGTATGTGTGTGTGTCTGTCTGTATGGATGTATATGTAAGAGGGTTGGGGGTTTGTTGGATGGAGTTGCTCGGATCCTTTCTCAGTCCCCACACCCAAGGACTTCTGCACCAAAACATCCCCAAACATCCCAGCATGCCTTGCAACAGGAAGCTGTGGTAAATGGATGTGGCAGTCGAGGACAGTGTAAACACGGGAAGCCAGCGGGGTCCTTGATTGACCTTGAGCCGGCACATTCTGAACCTTTTGTCTGGCCTCCCCCAGTTTCTGCGGCCGTTGGCCACCTCTCTCCACCCTCCCTCCCTCTCTCCTCCCTCTCTCCTCCCTCCCTCCCTCTCTCCTCCCTGCCTCCTCCCTCCCTCTTTCCCTGTTGCCCCGACGTTCACCTCGGCAATTCCCCTTCTGCCCTCTTCTTCCCCTCTGTGCTCAAGAGATTCAAAACACTCCTTAGGATAACTAGAATGAACGGCTGTGACACTGACGTCCACAATGAGAGGGGGAGTTAGTGAGTGAGTGAGTTAAAGTGAGAGAGAGAGAGATGTTTGAGTGTTGAAAATGGACGTGCGTGTGTGTGTTTTTTCCCTCTTGTAGTGGCTGTGCTGTTTGCACAGCTGCCAGGGTTGAGTGTGTGTGTTGAAACTGACAAATTCACTGCTGGGCCTTCCTCTGGACCAGTCCATATTGTCTGGACTACACCAGACCCATGGCAGGAGGAAGTCTGAGTGGACGTCTGTGTGTGTGGGCGTGTGTGTGTGTGTGTATGTGTGCGTGTGTGCGTGCGAGTGAGCAAATGTGTATTGAATGCAGGTGCAACGTGTTCAGAACACAGCAGAGCATGCCATGTGAGAGTGGGTCTAATAGTTCATTCTGTCCTGCTGACCAACGCCACTCACCAACATGGGATACTCAACTTACATACATACATTATGTGTTGCTATAATTATATGCAATGTGTAAATATGCCATGCATGTCTTTTAACCCTTTACATTAACCCTTTCCTCCCCTCTTCTTCTCTTCCCTCAGTTCTACCTGCAGTCTCGTTTCACGTGGCGTGGAGCTCGTCTGCTGCGGCCGCTGCTGCAGTTCACACTGCTCATGATGGCTTTCTACACCGGCCTGTCTCGCGTCTCTGACCACAAGCACCACCCCACCGACGTGCTGGCTGGCTTTATTCAGGGGGCTCTGGTGGCTTACTGCATAGTGAGTACCTTCACCCGTCTCCTTTGACATATCCCCCTTCCCCACTCATGTCAGTTTCTTCCTATAACTACCTCAATTGCCATTGACACAGCTATGGAGATACATGGCATACCAACTCCAGTCTCAGCCGAGTCACATGACCTAATTGGATTAGATTTACGTTTACATGGAGTACATTTCCACACTCTAAAAGCCAGTTGCTTGTAATAAATAACACAGCTACTCCTGAAAATAGAAGCACAAGACCAGTCTTGGTCTCCACACAAAACAGATCCGTGAGCTCCACTCCCCTTGTCCATCCCTAGCCAGCTCTGCCTTCCATGTCCAGATTCCCCCCCGCCCCCATCTGAGCTTACATGTTCAGGAAACCAGCGCTCCTCCTAGCGCCTGGCCATTGTTTCGAGAGGTACAGTGTTTTGCTTGAGGTTTGGCTCCTCTGCACCTCCTCCCATGACAAACTCCAAAGACGTTCTCCGATTCTAAAGAGAGGTTCTTGTTGTGTTCTCGGACTCGAGCCGAAAAGTGAGGATGGTAAGAGAGAACTGAAACTAGTACTGAACCATAAAATATCTTTGGAGCTTCTCCAGGACATTCTCCACAGAAACCACACCCTCCCCCCTCCCCTCCCCATCTCTGTGAAATTACATAGCCAGTGGAGTGGAGAAAATCTGATTCTCCCCTAATCAAAAGCACATTGCCTGGAGCCTGCCTTCAACTCTGCTGTGTTGAGTGTTCTTTAAAAAAAACAAAAAAAAACAGTGAATTTGTGTGTGTGTGTGTGTGTGTGTGTGTGTGTGTGTGTGGCAACACAAGGTAACACAAACGAGTGTGATGGAAAGAAAGGATTGTGGCACCCTCCTCTTGTGACACATATCGTGGCGGTCGCTGCCAGAAGATTTCAGCGGCCATTATAGCCTCACTAAGCTGGATGGTGCCGAGGAAAATTGAATTTGGGTGAGGAGGAGGAGGAGGAAAGAAGACGAAGAAGGGGAATAAAGAAACGATGGCGAGCTCAGCCTTTTAAAAAAGAAATTACGCTCTTAATTAGTTCGGTGTGTGTGTTTTTTTTCCCCTCCTCACTCCTGTTGGCATAGACATTTTATCAGCCTTGCAGACTGTGGTCCAATGATTGAGGCAACCTTTGGGGAAAAGGAGAGGGAGAGAGGCCTATTAAAATCTCCACCCCCAACACACACACACACACACACACACACACACACACACCACTCCACCTCCTCTCCTCTCCATCAGCACCAACCAGCCAGGCAGCCAACCATCACCACTTCTCACCCCTCTCCGCCTGCCACCACCCTCTCTGACAGGGGAACCGAAACACAAACATGGAAATCGTTAGCCCCGTAAAAAATGAAAAAGTGCTTTCACAGAGGCTTCCTTGGCGCCTGGCAGCGCTTGGCACGGCTGATGACACTCCCTTACCAGGTTGATTTCTGAGGGGCCGACTTTCTTGGCAGTCAGAGCCGCCGTGTCAGGCGAACTGCACCCACAGCCCATGGGCCCTGCTGAAAAAATTGCCCTTTAATCACGGTGATTGCATGCTCAGTGTTTTTTATTGCGTTACTGAATTGCATTACCTGAAAACGAGCACACTTATTTTTGTGCGAGCGCTTTTTTCTTAAGTAGAGATGTTCTCTGTGGGACTGTGAGATGCCTGTCCGGATGCCAGGGGCTGTTTAGTCTCCGACATCGGCCTGCAGAGCATGTTTCTCGTGATGCACTTAGGAGCATTCCAGGATAATTGTGACACTTTTAAAAAATGAATCGTTGGGTTTAGCTGATGTCTCGTGCTGGAGCCAGAGATGAGACACGAGAAGTGTTTTGTTTGTCTCCGGGCTCCGCGCACGTCTTGTCCTCTCCAAAAGAGCACAGCTGGTTTTTAAGCCCTGTCATGGTTTGTTTTAGTTAGATTTCTTTTGTTTTTGTCACTCACGTGAGGCAAAAGAATGCTCATAGACACATAGACACACACACACACACACACATCTCCATGCATAGTGCAGCCAAAACTATGAGTTCTCTCTCTTTTTTATGGAAAAGCCACTGGGCCTCTCCCTCCCAAGCCCACCCCGAGCCCCAGCTCACATCTGCGAGCACTTTGGAGGCTCAATTAAAATATCACTAATAACCAGAGAGAGCAGCTCTCAGGACTGACCTGTGGGGAGACCGCGCAGAAGGCCGCATGGCTGCGGAACAAATGAAAACACACGGGCCGAGCCCCGAAGCTCTGGGACCATCCATCACGTGTAGGTTCTGCGCAGCCAGCCGCTCAGAGAATCCCGACCTCTCTGGTAGCGTGTTTATAATCGTGGCGGGGACAACCCTCTCCGTCCTACAACCGTGGCTTCGCACATCGTCTGCCTCATCAGGGGTGTATGACGTAGCTGCCACGGGGGCACCGGTGTCTTGTCCAGCCACTTGTCTTTAAAGGGTTTTTTTCTGGGGGGATGGGGGGTCTGGTTGGCAGTCTGGAGTCTTGGCACCAGGGGGTCCGAACTGACACATTGTAGCTGAGCGTTCCAAACTGGAAGGTTGAGGGGGATTGTGGGTTTAAGGGGGGACATAACAAGGCAGGGGGTGGGTTGAGTTTATGATCTATGCTTCCTGGAGAGGTCTTACCTCATGTGAGCTCAGATGTGTATTTTTTTTTTTTCCTTTTTAAAAAAAAAAAAAAAAAAAGCCCATGATGAGGGAACAGTCAAGAGGCCCTCGGCTCAGAGACCCCTCCAGCTCTTAAACTGAAACACATTGGCTGCCCATCGATCACACAGTCTTAGAGACATTACTCTATTTCTGTGGAAAGATGTAGTGAAAGGCAGAGCGGAGGAGTCTGTCTGATGTAAATCCGTCTTTCTGCCCCTTCCAGTCAGGAAATCAAACCCCCAATGAACCAATCAGTGTTGACCGTGTCTGAGACAAAGGGTGATCGGGGAGCTTCACGCTCTGGGCAGGAATGTGCTTGGGCGGCCACGTCCTCTGGCATTTCCTGGTTCAGGGCAGCCAGGCCAGCCATAGGGTTCTTTGTCGTCAGCGCTGGCCCACTTTTTTGTGTGTGTGACGTGGAGTGGGCTGACGGACAGGCCAGGCGAGCAGGCGGGCCTGTTGGTGGAGGGTGCGGGGTTGGGGATGGGCCTGTCGGTCGGTCGGGGGAGTTTCCTGCGACACGGAGGGAAAGGGCAGACAGCAGGAAGCAGCTGCAGTGCAGGTATAGAGCTCCCTTTCCTCCTGACGCTACCAGCACTGGACCCCCACCACCACCAACCCCCCCCCACCACCACCACCACCACCACCAAACACCAACCCCACTCCACCAGCATGGCAGGGCACACCATGCACACACACATACACACTAGTGCACCAGTCATATACATAGAAACAGATCCTCCAGACACTCACACATGCCAGTCATACACACACACACACTTCCTGACCTTATAAGTCCCATGATTCATAAGGAGCATAGGGGTCATTGTCAATCACCGGGCGTGAGTTCCTGCCAAGATAAGAGCGCCACAGCTAAGTGCTTCTGGTTCTTAGTGTGCGGTGTGATAGCCCACTAAGATAGTGCTATCGCAGGTTTCCACATGTCTGTTAGTTTTTTTTATCTTCTGTCTCTCTTTTTTCCACTCTGTTTTTTTTTTTTTTCATTGTCTTTTCCTACCCAGCAGCAGCCACAACCTTCTGTGTGTTGGCCTTCCCTACAGTGGCAACCCTCTGCAGCCAGAAATAGCAAGCTTGCATTAATAAGCAGAGTGAGCTTTATGGCGTTATTAACTCTATCCATGGTACGCGCCGGAGAATGTCTCCCCCCGGAGCTGCAGCCGGTCGGTTGGTTGGTCTGGTTGCCACAGTGATGTGCCTCACTGCCTGAGAACAGCCGCCACCAACCGCACACACATAAACACGCGCCACACATAACAGACGCCATGAAAAGCATGCTCACACACACACACACACACACACACACATTAAGACTCAAAGACCAAAGGGTCCAAATTAAAATGAGAGTTTTAGGATACGCAGGATAAGTTTGTGGCACAAGATCAAACAGAGCGTCTCCTCATCTGAGTTGATTTTCTTTTTAACACAGTTAGTGGTTTTCCAACAGTAGAAGCTTATCATTTGGAAAATGTCGCAACAGTAAGTGCATTTAAGGAGACAGGAAACCTTGCGCTATCTGTGTGGTTTTTATTAGCAGCCAAAATAAGGCGTGTGACTCTCTTAAACAGTCGCGGGCTGTTGTCCTTGTTGTGTTGCTTTTAACACTCTCTCAGCGGCACACAGACTCGGAGGGTGACTAGTAAAGTGTGTCATTTCCTGTCCTGAGTCAAAGACGCGATGTGAGTCAGTTGTTCCATCTGTCCACAGAGCCTGAAAGCGACTCACATCCACCAACAGGAAGTGCATGTTCTTGGACTCATCACTTCATTTAAATTTTATGTTGTAATGGGGCATATGATCCACATAATCATGGCGTGTGCATGCTCACACACCTACATCCTCTTCTTTTAATTGGACTAGTTTACTTTGACTAGGCTGTGTCGAGCGGACGCCTGTTAAAAACCTCATTCCGAGATAAGCCTTTAAGGCCACATCGTCAGCACTCCATTAGAGGAGAGATGCAGAGAGGTTCTCAAATGGGTCCTGGGGAATTATGGCATGTGTCCAGTAAAGTGCTCACCGTCTGCCTGCTGCGACCCCTCCATCCTCCCATCATCCCCTCCTCGCTGCTGACCGTGCACTTGTAACACAATGGCTCGTCTGACCAGGGCCCAGCCTCTCTCACATCCGAGGTCCCGAGACGGGAAACTCTCGCACCTCGTGATAAGGGCCCCGCCGGCAGTGCGAGGGGCCGGAAGTCGGAGGGGTCATCTCTCATGACTCAGCCTATTATGTGCGAAGGTTGAAGGTCAGTTACCCCCCCCCCCAAACCCCGTCACTGTTGGAAAATGGAGCCCAATCCTGTCCTCCTAGAGGGGAACATTAGAAAGGCGTCATATAGACAAGCCGTCTCAATTACTCACCCGACGCCTCTTTCTTCCTCCACTCTTTCTCTCTCTCCCTCTCTCTCTTCCTGTCGTTCCTTCACCACACACTCTCTCACTCACAGCAGTCACTTACGTAGCCTATCAAAGACGAATGAGCCAGTGACAGAAAGCCCTTTTTTCGAGCCCAGTTTACTGATGTCATCATTATGTGTACTCCCAGACTGTCATGATCTAATGGGACTGATGAGAGTCAACTCCATCGGCTGGGTTGGGGCCACAGACTTGGCTTCTTTTCAAATCCATCTCTCCATTCCCTCTATTTCCTCGCATTTGCATCTGTTTGTGTGTGTGTGTGTGTGTGTCTGTGTGTGTCCGTGTGTGTGAAGATGAGCCAGGGAAGCGGCTTTGAACGGCTGTCACCCCTGGGGGTATGTGTAGCACTGACAGCTGGGGGAGATATTCCTGTAAACTCCTTGAAGCCTCCCTTTCCCCTGGGAGGTTGTCCATGCGTGACGGGTCCCAGCGGGTGGTGGGTGGAGTGGGGCAAGACCCTGACACATACACCACCAAAAGAGGACGACGTCCATATTTTTCGCCACATGGTCTTGTCATATCTTGGCATGGACTTGGCACTGCTCAGTTCAAGCATGGCATGGGAGCAGAGGAAAGCAGGAAACATGGCTGGAATTTTGTTCCCTTGTGTGTATCTGTGTGCGTGTGTCCGTGTGTGTGTGTGTGTGCATTAATGTATGTGTGTGTTTTGCTCCATCAGCTAGCTCAGATGCCTCAGTGAGACCAACAGCGCAAACAGGGCACAGCTGGTTGGCACTGCCAAGAGCCTGAATACTCACTGCTGAATCTGAGCCAGAAGCCCCCACCCCACCACCTCCCCATCCCACCGCCCAAGCTCTACTTTTGCCGCCCATCCTCTTCCTGCTTGTGTCTATTTTAGGTAGCTTGGGAATGGCCCACCACAGCCTCAAACACAAAGGTGTGGATGAGCTGTAGATGAGTGGGGCGCATACTTCAGGTTCCCTTTCCAAACCCACTTAGACCTGACCAGACCCAGTCGGCCCGGGTCCTTTCACATGTCCGAGGAGTCCACTTCCTGTCAGCCACTCCCCGGTTTCCTGTGCTGCCAGTGAGTGATGTCATCGGTAGGGCCTCAAGAAGCCGAAAGGTTGCGGTCCCTCAAGGAGTGTATTTCCTTAGCCCCTCCAAGACCTCCCACGCCAAACCTGGTGCAGAGAGAGTGACCTCATGCAGTTCAGGGACTGAAGACAAATAGGGATATTCTGTTTTGTTCTCACAAAAGTTGACCTAGAGTTTGCAAGTCATGAGACGAGGGCCTCCTTATCAACGTGTGACGGACACAGCCAAAAGTACTCGCTGTGACCGCGGGTGAGGTCAGTGGGAACATGCCCCGGCTGACTTTCCCTCTCTTTGGCAGAGGGCTCAACTATGACATCCTCCATGCATGACCCTCCACACTTCTTACTCGCCCTCTTTCTCCATAGAACAATGAGGAAGTGATTCATAATCAGCTGTGACTAGTAGAGAAGAAAAGGCTTTTCATCATGTCTCTGACACCATGTCTAATGTATCGCTCTCTCTCTCTTTCTCTTCTTCCTCTCCTCTCCTGCAGGTCTTCTACGTGTCTGACCTCTTCAAGCCCAAAGCGAAGGCCGCAACCCCACCGCCCTCCCCCATCAAGAAGGAGCTGTTGCCGTCGGCGGACATCATAGAACGGAACAACCACCACAACATGGTGTGAGGGAGGCGGGGGGATATGGAGCCCCCACCCGAAACCCACCCCACCTAAACAGCCACCTGTGATGTGATGAGCAGCCCTCCACCCCAACCCCCATCCCACATCCCCACCCTCCCCCACGAGCCGCTCACTCTTCACACTTGACAGTAGAATGTAGGGACGAGAGACAGAGACTTTTACTTTGACATCGAGAACTCTTGTATTATAATTATTGTTATTGTTATTTGCTATTTTTTACATTTGAGCCCGTTATTACTGAAAGAATGAAAGCAACACAAAATAACGAAGAGAATATCAAAAAAAAAAGCTAAACAAGACAAATGAATGAAATGAAATTACATGAATTTGAAGCGTGTACTGAAGGAAAGAGAAACCCCCCAGGAAAAGTGTGGAATGTTCAAAGTACTTTGAGGAACAGATTCTTGAATCATGACTGCACAAGAAAGGGGGGAATGGCTGATAAAGAATAAAAATCTGAATAGATGGATGGGTGGATGGATGGATGAATGAATGAAAGATAAAAAACTATGGAGAGTGAGGCTGTCCATCTGGTCTCTGCCTTCTTTGGGGGCTCGACCTGATTAACTTCTCTCACCTCTCCTCCAAGGCCTTTCAGTCAGTATAGGACAACAAATTCCTTCGCTCTAGGAATGATATTTTTTCCTGCAATGTAACTAGCACAAATATATTAACAATATAAAGAAAAGTAACTTATAGCACTATATCCAAGTTTATTGTCAAATGTCACCACTTGCTACCTAGAAGGGTAGCCATACGAACGCTTGAGATGAGAACGATGAATGAAATGGATGCCCTGAGGCAGGAGGTGTTCCCTCCATAGTGAACTCGCACACTGCCGTTGTCTCCTCATGATGCGGGAGACCTGCCAACGATGATAAATGAAAATTTATCCCATTATAAGGATACTCATTTTAGCGATTCAACTTTTATCAGGCTGAAGATAGCTACTCAGATAGTTGCCCAGATTTAAGGGACGATGCATTTTGAAAATTCGGGTGGGTGGGGGTTGGGGATAAACAGTTGGGAGAAGGGGGGACTACTGGTGTGTGTGTGTGTGTGTGTGGGAGGGGGATGGTTAGGGGTGCAGGGGTAGGGTTATAGCTAATGCCCAATCTCTACAGTGCTGAGTGATATGGCTGTGCCACTTCATTACTAAAGGGTTGTAGAGTTAGGGCGAGGTGGCTTTGGGGATGGGGGGATCTGGACAGGGCTGTGTGCTCTGTAACCCTGTTCGCTGATGGGGGTGTGGGGGTGTTTCGACTCCTGTCAGCTACACTGGCACATTTTTTTGGAGGGGGGGCGAGGGAGGGGGGAACCCCTCCCGCTGGTTGGTAGGAGTTCCCCTACTGGCCCCTCGTCACTCTGCGGCAGTTGTGTGTCACTCAACATTTTGTGCCACTTTTTGTGCCCCTTGTCGGTGGTGATTGTTGGTAAGCTGGACAACCTCACCCACCACCCTCCGATTTTTTTGTCTCCCTATGTTAGGCAGGGGAAGGGCGGGGTGGGTGGGTCTAGTAGGTTGGCCACCACTGAAGTTGCATCGTGTCCGGAGTGTATGTGTGTGTGTGTGTGTGTGTGTGTGTGTGTGTGTGCCCGTGTGTGTCCATGTGTCTCTGTCTTACAGCACCAGGGCCACAGCTGAGGGCAGATGACTGTTACCATGTGAAGAAAAAACAATTAAAGAAAACTGTGGATTTTTAAGTTTTTTTTTTCCTTATGCTATACTTGCCTCTCTTTAACCTTTCTATCCTCTGTAGATATTGTCTGCTGTCCAACTAACAGATGTACAGTATCTCTATATGACTACCGCATACATACAACTTTACAGTACAACACCCAGACTCAAATGTTGCACATCCTTTCTCACTGTATAGTCCGTCCTATCATTTCAGCAAACTGTTTTATTTTTTTTATAAATATATAAATAATGTATAGATCACTAAAAATTTAACTATGTAAAATATTATTTCTGAACATTTTAGATATATCCACTATGAATACAAAAGTCCTTACCTGTGTTATTTTACCAAGTGCTGCTTAAAAAAAAGCATCTGATTGACAGATTTTTTGTATTTAGTTAACTAAAATATTGTAGATTTGTGACAGTAAGTTTTTAATAGACGTTGAATACACATACAATTGTATTAAAATTCACTATTAGTATTTTTGTATTGTCTCATTTTGTACAAAAGAAATAATAGCATTTTTTTCCCGCTATATGTACTTAGCTATAATTACTGTGCTTTTAAATAAAAAGCTCATTATGAAACAAAACAAATGTGATCATTGGCTCTTACTGAACAGACAGTGTCTATTTTTGGAGGGGACTCTCTAGCTCCATTACAGGGCAGTCGGTGTGGGCTGGGCTTTATGTAAACAATACTGCAAAGGTACTAAGTTACCACAGATGGGTGTGAATAACCCTTCAGGCTCTTTACATCAACTTATGCCTCATTAATGTGCCATGGTGTCCTGCTTAACACTGTAGTCTTACATAGTCTTACTGTCCTTTGAAGATACCCTGTTCAAGATTTATTTGCTTTGTTTCATTTTTCCCCCTCCTGTTCAGTCACTCTCGGGCCTCGGCCATCAGCTGTTGGCCTTTGAATAGTAGGCGTAGTGGTGAACTATATTTAGCAAGGATTAAGTAGCAAGACTTCAGAAGGGAAGACAAAAAAATGTCTGTATATATGGCTTTACAGCTCTAGACATCAATTTGAGCTGGAATAGTCTCGACTCGCACTTGGAGCGAAATGTGCCGTTCAAATGTCCTCAGATGTTCAAGTCATATGGGTGTATGGGTGAACATTGTCCAAATAAACTGCATAAAATGAATGACATCAAACTTTGGCAGGGGAGAGACAGGCGAGCACTTGGGCCAATTTCATAATTTGTGACGGTCGTGGAGAGGCTGCGTGTGTCATTCTCTCCGCTATAAAAACTGTTTAGTTCAGAAGCGGCGCTGTACAGCTGCGGAAGTAGGCCTACAACTCCACATTAACGCTCCTGCTTAATTATTCTGTTTACCCGTTTGAAATTATCTCACTGACTATTAAACAGAAAAGAGAAGGACGGTGATTAAGCTTAGTGCCAAACTGAACAAAAGACTGCTCGTTGTAAATGGGCGCTACGACTATTGCCAAATGTAGAGCAATTCACTTGAGAGACTTTTGAGGGCTTTTGGCAATTTGGGTCCTATGATATATCACAGTGATGGCATCTGCTGTCATGAAGGGGGAAAGAGTGCTGGTGTTGTGGTCATGTTTGGCCGCTAATGGTGGTCTGGCAGTTTTAACTCATTGAGTGCCAAAAAACGTAATATTATGTTTTTCCTTCCCATGCGTTGAGTGCCAAAAACGTAATATTACGTTTTTAGCTTTTTTTTAAAAAAAAATTACGAAACTAGACACTCTAACACAACTTATATGTGATTTTGGGAACTCTGTGATGAATGGAAATGAAATATATGACGATCGTGAAACTCATGAAAACGCACAATCTGGACATTTTATCATAACTCGGTTGCCGCTTTGGGTCGAATCAGTGACGCATGCACGTCAGGTCAAAACCAGGCCATTTTCGTGGGTCTATCACTAGGTGGCAGTCTCGCCAGGTCTCATTGATCACTTCCCGGAAAGTTCACACAATAAGTAACAGGCAACACTTCATATTTCATGAAAGACGTTATATCTCCATTTCTAGAAAAAAACAGCGATTTTGGTGAAAACTAGCCACTGTTTAGCTTGGGATTTCTTAGGAGGCATGTAGAAATACACGGTTTGCACCCACCGAGAGCTTAAAGTCTCACCTTTTAAAGGGACACCAGGCAACGTTTTCGTGTTAATTAATCATCTTCTTAAGTCGGTATATGGTTAAATGACTCATTACGGGGCGAATGAAGGCTCTCTCGCCCGCCCCTACTGCCTGTAGGAAGAATATCCCACTTGCAAGTTCGGTGTATCCTACCCGCCGACCGAAGCAGGATCAGTTTACAGCACAGAGGCAGGCTAACGAAACGCTAGAGATTGTTGCAAACGTGTGTATAATGGCAGAGCCGGCGAAGAAGCAACGAAAACCCTTGACTGAAGACACAAAGAAAAGGAAAAGAGCTTCAGACCGAGCGAGGGGGAGTTTCGTAGAGAAAAAGCATCAGGCTTGCCTGGTGTCCCTTTAATCGAGCTATTGGATGTGTTCATAGCTATAACACAGAATATGCTGTGGCTGTACAAAAATCATCAACAATGGTCTAGATTGCTGGCACTCTAGGACAAAGCTCCCGAAAACAGCTTGGCATTCAATGAGTTAAATGGGGAAGGCAATGGGCAAAAAGGTAACGCTTCATTGACGGCGTATCGCTGTGGCCAGCAGCTCAGCACACTGTTCTGGGTGTTCCAATAGCAGACTAACAGAGCAAAGACACTGTGAAGGCCAAACGGGAGATATGCACTGTAACTCTATCGGAATGGTCTGTAAAGTTTTTGCTATGAAGAATCAATCATGGGTATCTTATAGGGTTACAGAGGTAAGTGTTTGGAGCTAGTAAAGGGTAGTTTCTGTAGGGTGGTTTATGCATTGCTGTACATTAAGTCAGTAATTGACTTCTGGGCAGTTGACAAGTAGGCCTACCAGTTGATTAATGAATTCTCTGTGGACTTTGGAGGAATGCTCCAGAATTCATTTGCTTCTATGCAGCGAGCAAAATAAATTCCTGATGAGACAGTTACCTTGAGTAACCCTAGCATGGGACGCAGATGAAAAACATAATTCTTTAGCAATTTATTAGAAAAACAAGCATGCAACCAACTCAGTGAGACAGCTGGCAGCTGAACCCATGGGTCGAGCAATGACTGTGCATGCGTGGCTCACTGAGACATCATCGGAACTACTCAGTTCAGCACGTACTTCCTGCACCTATCACAGCAAATGGAGAAGGCAGCGTGTCCCGTCACGGTTCTACAATTACAAATGAAAACAAAAAACAGGAATGAGAAATCTGGTTATTAGATTCTTGTCGAAGCCAACATGTCCTGCGACAACCTCCAAAGGCAATGCGGTCCCATTGAACCAGTGTCTCTCAGCTTAATCACCTTTAGTTTGTTGGTCCTGGATCGGCGTATAGAGAGGCCCAGACTGTCCCACATACTCCTGAAAACAAACCACGTTTAATGAACTAGCCGCCCTTGAGGGCTCGGCCGAGAGTGGGCGGTCAGCTGCCACATAATAAACTGCTTCGCAGATTATGTCAAACATGAAAAATATACAGAAGGCTGGGCTATGTGCTGCAGCTAGTTACACTAGGGCCCTCTCGGAACACCCCGGCCTTCACTGCTAATGCATTGCACACAGTGTTCCATATTTGCAGCCTTGGAAAAAACATGTTAGGCTAGCCTACTGTGTGAGAGTCACATTGGTGGTATTCGACCAACTGGCAAAAAGAACAAAGGTAACTGAAAAAATCTTAGTGCCATTTTCTCACAGTAGTATTTGTCGGTTTATAAAATATGAAATCTGATGTGCATTTACCATTCTCTTCCCTCACTTCCCTCCTCTACCTCCTCCTTCTGCCACGTTGTCCTCCTATCACACTTTGGGGCAGCCGTGGCCTACTGGTCAGGGCCTCGGCCTTGGAACCAAACGATTGCCGGCCCTTACCAGTAGAAAAATAAACCTGATTTACATTTACATTTGACTAGTACAGGGCACTCCTATCCTCTAGTATTTACAGATGCAGTGGTAATTCCTTGCTAAGGTCTCCTCTGCACTGTAGTTTAATGTTCTATTGCTGCAAGTCGCTTTAAGAGCGTCTGCCAAATGAAAAAATGTAAATGTAAATTGGATTAGCGAAATTAGTGAAGACGTCAAAAAAGGGGTTGAAAAGTGCGTTTTCGTTGAAAGATTGAATATGAACCTGAATATTTCAGAGCGAAACAGGCTACACACTTGTCTACTGTACCGAATGAGGGATATTATTCAACAGCCTCAGGGAGGGGGTATGGAGTGAGAGGTTATGTGAGTGTGTGTGTGTGTGGGGGGTGCTTGAGCAGCCAGTGCCATACTGTACTAGTTTGGGGCAGTGGACCCATTGGCATACAGTAAGGCCAACGAGAAGAGGGAAAAAGAAATGGCTGTCCCAGCACAAGAGGGCTACTGTCGGAGGAGAGGACCCTTCGTCCCTCCTGGAGCTGTGGTAAGGCCGAACCCAGAGCCGGACTGAGGAGGGTGGGACCTCCAGGAAGGGGCTTCTGGTGTTCTGAGGCCCTTTCACTCCCACACGGCTGGGCAGAGAGGAGGGGAGCCAGGGCAGGGCTCCGTACTCCACTTCCTTTGGGGAAATGGACCACATTCCTCCCTCTCCTTCTCTTTCTCTCCCTCCCTACTCCTCGCCCCTTCTTTTCCTCTCTGGCCTTGGAAGAGGCCATAAGAATTTTGGGAGGAGGTGAAGAAGAATAAGAGGAAAGAGAAGATCTGGTGAAGAGAGCCCTTCTGTTTTTAGCTGGACCACTTCAAATAGGCCGCAAAGAATCTGAATCAAAATCTGCTTTTAATGGCCCAGTGTGTTCACACATACTATTTGGTTCCAGTCAGGGCCACTTTGGCTGCACAAAATATAGACAATATATATATATAACATACTGTACAATAAGAGAGAATACACATATTATGTGTACAGGACACTATTATTATATTACTATATATACTATATGTGTACAGGACACTATTATTATATTACTATATATACTATATATACACTATTATTATACGTAAAAAACTATGTATATGTTGTACAGACATGCACACATACAAGACACAATAAACAAGCAATATACAGACTCCGTAAACAAATCAACAAATGAATATGAATATGAAAGAATGAGATGAACTGCGATCAGTGATTCTGCTCAATATTATCACCGTTCCTTTTACATGGGAAGAGATGGTAGAGATGTTGATTATGTAACACTCTTCAATCAGATCAATTGTGTCTCTGTGTGTGTGTGTATCCTGACGGCCGGCAGGTAATATTTCCTTGAGCAGATTTACGTAAAACAACATGGGAAGTATGGCTGTATACCTGCGGGGTTGGCAAGATAGGAGTTGAATCCATGGCATGCCTGAACCAGTGGTGTGTTTGGTAAACCCATCATGTGTGGCTACACTTTTTTAAGGGCCTCTAATCCAGGAACGGGCGCTGCCAGACGTTTTTGTTCTCAGGCGTACTCGAGTGTGGGAGGCTGTTGTCGACATTAATAAAAGTCTTATTTCCTGGGGATTATGTCTGCGTATGATTGCATTTTCACAGATCGTAGGTATTAATATAATTTTTCAGTATATCCTGTTGGCTTAACATGAAAATCAGGAAGTAATCCAAGAACATCCCTTTAATTGTTACTGGATTGGATCCCTTTAATTGTTACTGGAAAGGCAGGATTGCCCCACTTTTTACGTTTCCTGGTGTAGAGCTTTTGTCTTGATTATCTCGGGTCAACCCGGGTGTTTTGAGATCCTCCATAAAATCCTCTCAGATCAAACTGCAGCCTCAGTACCCATATTTGTGTTGGATTTAACTCATAAAAAGCATATTCAATCAGATTCACACCGGAATCACATTTTCCCCTAATGTCATTGGAATGAAGCAAGACTGCCAATTTTCAACCTATTTTACATTTGCGAAGTTCTTCTATTGTAATCATAGATATATTTATATAATCCAATGTATTAGGCATTAGGGCATTTTTCTTATCCAATGCCATTTTATAATGAAATTCCTAAAGAACACACAGACCCATTACTATCATTGTAAAACAGCTGGCAGTATTTGCCATCCAGGTGCAAACGGCTGCTTGTGATCAGACCTTGACTTGGGTTATATGTATTGTATCCAGCAACCATCATTTACCTTAATGGCCTCTTTCCATGGCTTCTCCTGTGGCAGCTAGGGTTCTCAGTGGCTTTGAGAAAGATTCACTGCAGTAAGTTCAGCTGCTCCTGGTGCAGTAGGGCCTTTGGGTCCGTGTAAAAGCGTTTCCTCCAGCACACAAATCTCCAGTGGTCCCTGGCCGGCAGCTGGGAAGGTGCACTAGCTCTCACTTCTTCCCCACCAACTGGTGCGATGTTTAATTTCACTGCAGAAAATGTGCTTGTGTTGGATTACGCTACCTGACAATGAAAAATACACTACAGGACTTCAATAGTACAATATTGCAATAACCTTTAAGCAGGTTGGGTTTTGGGACGCTCTGAACTACACTTGGGTCTTGATTCATGCACACAAATATGCATACACATATACGTTTTCTCTGACAGAGGGGAAGTCTTGGGTTTGTTATTGATTGGCACTAAGAATGTTTTATTATTCACTGCAAAGGAACCAGCTATGAGCAAAGCAATTGACTTAAATTGAACTTGTGACCTCCATCTATGGAATGGAAGACATGAGCAAGGGGAACCAAAACCAAGTTCACCTCAAGAGATTGTACCTCCTTTGAGCTTCAAAGTCGAGGTCCCTTTTGTATCTTTAAATTTCAATGGTCCTCCAAAGGAGGTTCACTATGATCTCCGGAGCCAGACTAAACTTCTTCTTGATCTCTTTGATGCCCCTTCTTAATGTAAATGATCTGTGTCATCAAAGCTAGTGCACAGCATCTAAAGGTGCACCAACTGTACCATCTGGATAGGGCATCACTGAGCACTGTGTGTGTGTTTGTGTGTGTGTGTGTGAGAGAGAGAGAGAGAGAGAGAGAGAGAGAGAGAGAAAGAGTGTCTGTGCGAGTGTGTGTGTGTGTGTGTGTGAGTGTATGTCCCTGCGAGTGTGTGTGTGTGAGTGTGTTTCCGTGCGAGTGTGTTTGTGTGTGTTTGCGTGTCTAACGTGTCCTTCAAAGGAATATTTTCTGTTGACAAAAAAAAAGAAAATTACGCTTTATCTACAAAGTCATGATAAGTACTTCCCCCCCGATAATTACTATGCACATTTACACCCTTTTGTTTATGCATTTATTTACATGTGTGGTCCCATTTAAATACACATGAAACAAAATATCAACAAATACTGTACATTTTTCATGGTCTCATGCATCAGGCATTAGAGCACTGCTGCAGGCCTCATGTTGGCCCCGGGGCGGTGACACCCGAAGGGTTAATAAGCCCAGCAGATGTTGGCCAGGCTCGTTGGCAGCAGGTGATTATGTCATCCCGTGGCTAAATGGACACTCTGTGTCCAGCCTGCCTTGCGGGCTCCTTGGGTTGAGCCGTGTTTACCTCCAGGCCACTAGAAGCAGTACGGAGGGTTTTATATAGCAATGTAAATCTTTAGGTCTGGTACTCGGACGACACACTGGACACTTCTATACGGTGATGCAGCCCACTTTTTTTCTTCATTCTGTATGTCTCTCACTTAAAGTGTTCTCTCTTTCTTTATTTTTCCATTTCTCTCTGTTTCTCTCAGTTCCTCGTCTTCCCCCTTCTGTCTCTCTCTTTGTTAAGATGCCGAAACATGGTGTGTGTGTGTGTGTGTGTGTGTACACATGCATGCTTGTGTGTGTTCTTTTGGTGAGGTTAAAATGCATGTGAGGAGGTAAACCGAGGGAAAGCAGGGTTCCCCAGCCTCTGTAAACCAGAAGCTCTCCGCTGCAGTCATTTCAACTGTTTATTGTCCCAGAAATAATTCTGCAGCAGCGGGAGGAGGGATGAGGGGAGCCCAAAAGCAACCACCCTGGCACTTGATCGCCGGTCCTCCAGGTGCACTTAATAGTAATGGGGGCCGTGTTCTACTCCAGTTCCTCCATCACAGTGCGTTTGCCAGAGTGATGGAGAGATGAAGTGCAGGAATGGGGTCAAGCATTTCAGCAGATCTGCGTTTGCTCCCAAGTCCCTTATTGTTCTCTCAAGATTGAATACCAGTGTGTCATCACTACACTTTCAGCTGTGGTCACATATAGAGAAGAAAAGTTTAACTGGAGTTTCATCCGCTGTTACAGGGAAATTGGTTTGTGTAAAACAAAGCGGAGTTCTGAGAAATGTCTGTGGAACCACGCTAAACATGGAAAGTTAAAGTTAGTAAACAACAGTCGGGCTCTTGTTTGGGCTACAAATTAAAAAAAAGTGTTTGTTATTTAAAAAAGAGAAAGCACTTTTCTTCCCAGCATGTGTTGATGGATTTTGGGCGAGCATGTGTGTATATTTGTGTGTGTGTGTGTGTCTGTATGTAGGGAGGATTGGCTGAAAAGACTCGTGTTGGTGGAGGGGCTGGCCAGTCACCAATGGCACAGAGATTTTCTTTCACGTCAGCGTTTTGAGTGCATGAAAAACTCATCTCCAATCAGGCACACACACTCTCTGCGCTCCAAGTGTTAATCACCAAAACATCCTGTTTCAAGCAAAAGTCTTCGGTGTTTTTGTTAGCCATGCCAAGTTCCTGGACGTGAGCGATTGCAAAAACACAAGCTTTCTCAAGACTATCCATCCTCTCCGAACAGCTATTGTAGGCAGTCGGCAAAGTGTTGGAGTTTGCAGAAAAAAAACTGTAAGCTTACTTGAGAGTCTGTGCCAAATGTATAAATGTCAACATAATGTTGTCTCCAGACTTAATATTCAACTGTTACTACACAAGGACAGCAAAAATTATAGAATTCCTTGAAACTTCCTTTTTTCCTTTAAAAGGCTTGGTGGATTAGCTGCTTTTGTTTTTTCATGATGCGTGATGTCTCCTCTGCCAAAAGCAACACACAGAGGTGAAAAGTGGTGATCGCTATAAAAAGACAAAACTTTGTGTTCACCGTGAAGACCAGTTTGTCTGCGCCAGATTCCTGTTGTGTCTCTTGGCCTTGAGATCCTTCTGATATGAAATATCAGAAGCAGATGTGCTCGTTTTAGATACCAAGTGAGCCAAGCACAGATCTGGCCCACATTTGGCTCTGATCTGGCCCTGATACGGCCCTGATGTGTTTAATTCACAGCTGCTATTCAGGATACCTGCACACTTTATCCACGCTAACTTCCGAGACCCACATAGAGATAAGGCTCTCAGAACCCCTGAAAAATCGGAGGAATTTGTCAAATGTTTTGCCTGCGTGAACATAGTGCCGATATGAGGGCAGGAGTGGAGGTGTAAGTAAAGTATGCTTGCATTTTTATTTCCTTTAAGTGATTTAAAGATAACATTCAAGCATTTTCAAAAAATCTCAATGTTTGCAGACATCTTAATTCAGCCAAAAGCACTGAACCACATCCTCCACCCCCACTGATTGTCTCCCAGTCACAAACCCTAATTTACACACAGCCATAAGTGGAAAACCTGCGGGTTCAGACTAGACAGTAAAATGTCTGCCCAGTTTTCTGCATGAACGCTGTGGATTTGTTAATGAATGTGGTTTTAGCTTTAGCACCGTGAGGAGGAGATAACTCCAAATGGAGAAATCAGCTGCCTCAGCCATGGGGAAGGGACCTTTACTTTCCGTTTCTCTCATTAAGGCTACCTTTCATTCTTTTATGAGGTTCGAGAACGGAGAGCTGCTGACAGGCTCAACCTACTGCTAACCCTCTGCTATTATTTCCATCTTTTTCTTAGCTAGCGCACCTCCGCCTTTGCTCTCTCCTCCTCCACTCCTGATCCCCCTCTCATGACTGTAATCCAGCTCTTTTCTGCATCTCGCTCACCCTCATCTCGCTTCCCCACTCAAGAGTCTGCTATCCCTCTCTTCATCATGTCTTATCCTGACTGCCCTCCTGTCTCTCTCTTTCTTTCTCTCTCTCTCTCTCTCTCTCTCTCTCACACTCTCTCCCTCTCTGTCTCTCTCTGTCTCTTCATCTCACCTTCTCTCCCTCTCCTGTGCTGCTCTCCTCCAGTGTGGTTCCCATCTGGAGTGTGTGTGATGTGGAGGCCGTGTGGAGGGCGACAGTGTGGGGGTGTAGCTCCAGGTTTATGAGGGGGCTTAATGAAGCCCTGGATGGGCTCCAGATGCTGATCAGCTCCCCACGGAGCTCCTGCCTCACGCAGAACCCTAAAGACGGCACTTTCCTCTATGTCGCCGCCACAGCTAACACACCACCACCATTACAACAAAAAAGACCACTCTTAAACATGATTTTAAATGCCCCTCTTTTACACCATCCATACCCCCATTTTTCAGTTCCAGGGACTGCCACCATTGAGTTCCTGAAAAGGGGACTTAAGCCTACAGTTTCTCCAGGGTGATCGGCCCCATAGTCAGTTCACTGTAAGTTGCTGTGGATTAGAGCATTGTCTAAACAATCAATAATGTGATTTAATTTTATACACACCATAGAATGTACAGATTACTGATTGAGTATAGTGGTCCACAGGTAACCAGGTTTTGAGAGGTGATTTCTGTCAGGCTGGTGTTTGAAACTCGGCCAAAATCACTTCGGGGTTTGGGGTCTTTATGATTAATACAGGTGGTTGTAACTCCTGGTCAGTCGAGTGTTTGACAGCTGTTTCGCTTTTGCTGGCCACTTTTAAGAGTTACACAGGAGAACGTTCTGGAAAGCATCCATGTTAGGTTGTCTGGTCTCTGATGGATGGCTGTAATGATGTGGCAAATAGCGGAGTGAAATATCGAGGTTACCGAATTCCACGTGAGTCAACTCCGCACGGGGCTTGGCCCTGTGCTCTTCAGATGGATGAAGTGCTGGACAGGACCTGGACTCAAAGGTTGGGTGGGTGTTGTAGTCACATGTCAAGCCTATCTCTGTCATCAATTAAGCACACTCCCCCACCACCCTCTGCTCCACTCTCTTGACCATCCCACTTGTCCTCCCCCTTCCTCTCCCTTTCTCCCTGTATCAGACCTGGCCACATCCCAGGCATGATAAACCTCAGCTTACCTCAACCTGACATGGGAGGATTCGCATGGTTCATAGACAGCTATGTGTGCGCACACTCACATATACTGTATACTCTAGCTCAACATATACACAGCTAGACCCCACATTCCTTTACAGGGGCAGTTTAATGGTTCAATTTCAGTGCTTTATCGCCATGATAAATACTACTGTTCTTGGTTTGCTTGTATTGCAAAGCGGTCATTCAACACAAATACAAAATAAATCAGGCCATAAAGAAGATATAGGAAAATAACAACCTTTTTGTTGGCGGAACTGTCCATTTGTGTTACTGTCATAATATCATTCAGTGTCAGTGTTAGTAATAGCGTTCAGTTATGTACTCACTCATGAGGATGAGTTGGCCAAAATGCTTATTATATGTGGTAAAGTTCAACGACAGGACAACATAGCACTGGAAAATGGGAACAGGAATTGGGATCTTCTGAGTCAGGTACTTGATATATCCCTGGAAAGGTCTGTCTTTCCAAAACACACGCACACACACACACACACACCCACACACACACACACACACACACACACACACACACACACACACACACACACACACACACACACATGAATGCACACACACACACACACTGTAAATTCATGGCCTCTTTAATTCAATTACAGCATGCCATATACATTAGTGGGCTTCCCAGCTGAGTTTTCGCCGAAAACAGGTGCAAAAATTGTGAGACTTGGGAGAGAAAAACCTCAAATAGGAAAACAGAGGAGAGAAAAAAGAGCAGCATTAAGCACTGCATAGTGATGATATCATACTAAATCCCGTCATCTTCTCTTGCACTGGTCGGGCGGGGGACTCTTTTAAGTCAAGGCTGTTGAGAGCTTTTGGACAGTCTGGCTCTCTGTCTTTCGCTCTGTTGATGTGCGTCTCCCCCCCCCTGCTGTTCCGAGGTGGTCATCTGGTCATTTATCCATCACAAAAGATCCAGTGGCCAGAAACTTCATCTTTCTTTCTTTCTTTCTTTCTTTCTTTCTTTTTTTTTTCTTTCTCTCTCTCACACACACACACATTCACACTTTCTCTCTTTCTGTCTCTCATTCTCTCTCTGTCCATCTCCATCCCCCTCACTCTATCCCTCTATACTATCCCTCCATCTCTATTTCTCACTCTATCCTTTACTCTCTCTCACTCACGCTTGCTCTCTGTACCATGTGCCAGCACTGACCTCAGCTCTTCGGCCTGTGCAGAGGATGAATCATCTGTCCATGTGTTGTCTTTTCATCATTTAGATGAAGCAGGTTGTCTGGGCTAAGACAGGACTGAACCGTCAGACTATATGAGGTGAAATAGTTGGGTTATGACAGACTCCGATGTGTATGTGGAGTTTCCTGGTGCACAAATGCATTACAGTAATATTGAGCATGGCTTAGCGTAAGTTAGACTACAGTATGCACACGCAATTCGATATATGGTATTTTGGGGGCCCCAACGTAGACTTCAAGGGCAGCGCTGCCTGGAAGGAACTAGGGTTAGGCAAGGGGAAGGTTTAGGGTTAGGGTTAGGGTTAGGTATGGCAGTGCTGCCTTGAAGTCGACGGTGGCAGCGTTGCCTTGAAGTTGACAGTGGGCACCCAAAAGAACATCAAAGATAAAATTGAAACATCAAGTTTCAATTTAGAAGAATTTTAAATCTACCCTCCTGCTTGGGTTGTTGATTCGCTAACTCTGTAGAAGGCATTTAGTATCTGATAATGAGAACACAGTAAATATAAAAATACTATACATGTGATTAATCTGTACTTCTGTGTTAAAAATTACTGTTTTTCATTTCAGAGGTAAACAGGTAAGTATCATGATACTAAAAGAGTATCATGTCTTTGAAGTTGCAGATTATAGTAGACATCCAGTTAAGAGTATAATGTTCCTGGGTCAACCATTAAAAAGTTAAAAAAAATCACAACCACTACTTGCCATTATTTAAAGCAACACAAAAGAACTTTTCCTCTGTCGCACGCACTATTTGTTTATCCAGCACTGGCTTTGCAAATAACAATATCCACAGACAAGGTAGAATATGTTGCATGATTTTATGAAAGTACGATGTATTGCGACATCAGATGCAAGTCAAATTTGTAGTTTCTCATGTCTCATTCCATTGAACTACAGATCCGCTACCCGATCCGGCAAACTTACATAGTGCGGTTATAGCTGATAGAGGGCCGCGAAGTGAATGCAGAAAGTGCCGTTAACCCTGTTACGAGTTGATGAACCACTGAAACGATTTTGGAAACATTATTTTAAGGTACAAAAAACTCTTTGGTGTTGCTTTAATCATTTTATCTCATGTATTTATTCGCTCTCTTGAAATGCATAGATAATCTATTCATAATTATATATTTTTTTAACAATAGCTTGTAATATCCAATGTCATATTGTTCATTGTCAGTGCTTTGTATTATCCACCATTCAGCTCCCCAGCCATTAGCCGAGGGCTATTATACATTATTGATGCAGAGTACTGTCTATGAGAGCCCTCATTCCTGGATCAGCACAGCTGTTAGGCTGACTGTGAAAAGGGAAATCATCCATCATGATGAACAGTTAGAGAATGTTGAGGACCAATTCTTAGCCCAAGATGTCAGATATTGCATGATGCAGCTGTCTGATACACAGAGGGAATACACACACACATACACACACACTTGCATGTGCGTGCTTTAGCTATTACATAGTTGTACCATTTCTCATAACAATGAAATAAATGATGATGATAACATATGTGGGCATATACTGGAAGGTCTGACGGTATACTCTCTGTCAGGATTCACACATGCATTGATGTATGCATATCTGATGTCATGCACACATCTTACATTTTTTTTGTAATAGGACATTTGTAACTTTGTAACATGCAACTTTGTAACATTTGAATATTGAAAATAGATATCAGTGGATGAAGCATGGGGCCAATAGCCAATAGTCTGTGCTGTACTGCTGGGAGTTGTTAGTGTGTGTGTGTGTGTGTGTGTGTGTGTGTGTGTGTGTGTGTGTGTGTGTGTGTGTGTGTGTGTGTGTGTGTGTGTGTGTGTGTGTGTGTGTGTGTGTGTGTGTGTGTGCCTGTGTGTGAGGAGGGGTGTTTCTTCACAGTGAATTTCATGCCTATTGCGACTCAGCCCAGAACAAACTTCCATTTTCTGCCCGTGTCTTTTCCCAGCATTGGTCTGGCCGCTCTGGCCGCCTCAGCGGGGGGAGAGTGGAGGGCAGTGAGACGGCCTCCACGGTCCGGCGAGCCTGCGGCCCCCTGCTCCATTCACACCAATAACACTGATTTATATCGAAACAGAGACAGAAGACAGAGGAGAGGGACACGAAGAAAAGGGGGGAAAATGTCACAAAAACCCGGAGTAACGCCTCTGGCTCCTCACAAGCCTCAGCAGACAATAGAGCCCAGAGAGTCAAGGCTGGGGGAGAGAGAGAGAGAGAGAGAGAGAGAGGAGAGAGAGAACAGCTGCACAATGCTGTCCATGAGAGTCTGGTGACGTGGTCAGCACCCCATGCAAGACGCATGGGATGGTTGGATGTGGACTGAGGACTCTCTGTGTGTGTGTGCCTGTGTGTGTGTGTGTGTGTGTGTGTGTATGGATGTGTGTGTGTGTGTGTGTGTGTGTGTATGCATGTGTGCGTGTGTGTGTGTGTGTGTGTGCCTATGCGTGCATGTGTGTGTGTGCAACTGTGCATATGTGTGTGTCTGTATGTGCGTGTGTGTGTGTCTGTGTTTGTGTGTGTGTGTGTGTATGTATGTGTGCGAGTGCGCATGTGTATGTATGTGTGTGGTGTGTGTGTTTATGTTTGAGATCTTCACTCTGGGGGATGTGTTTCAGGGCCCAGACTGCGGGCTAAGTTAACTCACTTGGGGCAAGCACACAGATTACAGTAATATTTACGTTTGGAAGATTGATAACATCTCAGCTGTTGTGTTTTCGTTCGGACCGTGTATTCTGTATAAACAGCACCCCCTCCCACACACACACACCTCCTCATCCCCTACTGCGTGGTAGCCTGGGGTGTCCACTGTGGAGGTCAGGTCTCTTTCATCTCCACCAATACCCCGGCCTCATTCGCCCCACCCCAAAAGCGCTCACTGCTCTGACACTGTTATTTCAGTCAGTGGTGATACCCTAGCACATATTACCTAAAGTATCAAAGCGGACGTGGCTTTTTCGGTGTAGGCGATACTTGATCGAGAGTCCATAAGGCTTCTTATCGAGCTGGGGTTCATAGGTCAGGAAGCCAGGGCTGGGCTCATGAATGGGGTTGTGTGTGTGTGTGTGTGTGTGTGTGTGTGTGTGTGTGTGTGTGTGTGTGTGTGTGTGTGTGTGATAGTGTGTGTGTGTGTGGGATGTCGGTCCAGAGGATGATGGTGTGTGATGTGTGTGCTCAGAAAGAGTAAGGATCAAAATTAAGTTTCCCATCAAAGCCAACGGTAGTTCAAATGTTTATTTTGGCCACCTCTAAATGATTTATGAATACCAGATGTAATATAATTTATGTAAACAGATGTAATTCCATGTCAAGGAGCAGAATGCTCATCTGTTTCTCTATTTGTTTGAGTGTTTATGTGAATGATGAATGTGTGTCTGTGTGTGTGTGTGTTCTCTTGTGGCAGATGGCTGCATAGTGTAGTGGTCTGCTTTGTCCACTTTGGGGGTCAGGTCTCTTCATCTCAAACAACACCTTGACCTCCACCCTCCAACCACTACTTTAAATGCACACTGCTGCGATGCTGTTATTTTAGTCGGGCGTGATCCTTCGCTGCACATTTCCTCACGTATTATGGTGGACGTGGCGTTTTCGTTGTAGGCGATATTTGATCAAGTGCCGTTACGGCTCCTTGTCCGTTCGGTGCACGATATTCGGGAGGTCTGGTTCACTGACGGGCAGCCCTCTTCATTGTTACGCCATGTGAGAAGGTGTGTGTGTGTCATGCGGGTTCAGTGGATTAGGGTGTGAGAGGTGTGTGTGATCGGAGGGAGAGGGTGAAAGTGAGCTCTCCATCAAAGCCAGCGGTGGTCCAAGACAGGGGAAACCAGAGAGATGGGGGGGCAGGTGTGTGTGTGTGTGTGTGTACGTGTGTGTGTGTGTGAGTGTGTATGTGTGTGTGTGTGTGGAGGGGGATTTACAGGGTGCAGATTCCCTTTTCATTCCAGCCCTTTCACATTCACATTCACAGAGAGAGAGAGAGAGAGAGAGAGAGAGAAAGAGAAAGAGAGAGCTTTCCAGAGAGCGAGCTTTCCAGAGATCTAGCGTGCCCCACAACATGCCTCTAGCTTTCAGCTTTCACAATGTTGTCCTCAGGATCTTTCATTTCCCAGGCACCCCTAGAGGGTGTGTGTGTGTGTATGTGTGTGTGTGTGTGTATGTGTGTGTGTTTGTTTGTGTCAGGGCTGTAGTCAAGACCACCTTTGTCGAGTCCAAGACAAGTCCAAGACCAGGACTAGTCGAGACCAAGTCAAGACCGAGTCCAAAGAGGTTCGAGTCCAAGACAAGACCGAGTCCAAAAAGGTTCGAGTCCGAAGTCAAGACCGAGTCCAGGATAGGAAAAAAGTCTTGTGCATGACAGTATCAAGACAATCATTTTGGGTTATTATTATTATTATCTAAAAGCAAAAACAGTGTGAACACACCCAGGATTTGTAAGTGTAGCCATTCCCCTTCTCCAATATTATTATAGGGCTGTCAAACGATTCAAAATATATATTTTGAAATGAATTAATCTCGATTAACCGCAATTAAAAAAGTTCCTAAAGACTAAAGCTTCAACATAAATCACAAAATTAATGAGTAACCACAAAGGTAAAAGTAAAACACTTTTATTTTATTTAAATGATAATACTGACACAGTAATTGTGTTTTAAAAGTATTAATTTCTTAAGAAATACTACACATATGATGCTGTTTAACTCATTTGTAAATGGTGCACTGTTACTTTAAGCCCATTGTACTAATGCTCTCATAATGATCTTTTTACCAGCTCCATTGAAATATAGCCTATAGCTAGTCCACAAGCTCTAATATTGTTTGTACCCACATGTATTGTACAATATTAACAATGATAAGCATGATATTAAGTTGGTATAAACAGTTTTCATTCCTTTGGAAATAGAAGCATGTAATGACATGATGCTAGCTAGACATTTTCTGTTTGCAATTAAAAGTGAATGATGAGCCTGAGCCAGTCACCTAGCTATCTGAATGGAATGTGTTTCAATCGGCATAATATGTGCTTCATGTAAACAAATTATTGAAGACTTCAAGACTCACCAGTTCCATTACACAAAGGCAAAGACAACTCTTCATATTTTTGTCCATTTTTCAAATCACAGTGAGTGCAGCCTACATACATGTTTATAACTGGTCAGTAGTGGAAATCG
The DNA here is from genome assembly GCF_017589495.1 of Alosa alosa. NCBI lineage: Eukaryota > Metazoa > Chordata > Actinopteri > Clupeiformes > Clupeidae > Alosa > Alosa alosa. The sequence goes on from NC_063197.1 coordinate 12,162,704, forward strand.
GATAAACCAAATCTCCTCTAACCTCGCCTTTGTTGCCTTCCTTTTATAAGTTTCTAATATTAAAAAGGAGATATCAATTATCATCAACAACGACAAGCCAGCTGGAGCCTGCCAATCGCTTTCTCTCCTTCTCGTAGCGCTCAGACGCCTCTTAATTAAATGGAGTAGCATACGCTCAAGTTGGATCTTAATGGAGAGGAGCCGGAAAGTATCATCTTTATGTAACTGTTGCAGTTGCTGCATTTTGACATTGTCAACGTTATCTAACAAGAGTGAAAAGCAGTTTGCAGTAAAGCTACTATTTGGCTAAATGTTGGTTCCTCTTTATCTTCAGCTAACTCCACAGACAGTAAAATAAACTCTCAGGCTTGGCGGTTTTAGGTTTTGGCGGCTTCCGCATATGGACATCAGCCCCCACAAAGGTAAACACTATTGAGTTAATATTTTGTAACGCATTATGTATTTCAAAACGAATCGCGGCGATTAACACGTTAATTTTGATGGCCCTAAAGACACCTGGACTCGCTCGAGACCAAAAGCCATATTTGGCAAGACCAGTGGCCGAGACAAGACCAAGTCCAAATACTAGCGAAGTCCGGTGACAAGTCCGAGACCATAGAAAACGGTTCAGTCCGACTCGAGTCCAAGACCGACTCGAAAACTACAGCCCTGGTTTGTGTGTGTGTGTGTGGGGGGGGGTTGGGGGTAAATCAGTAAATCAAAGTAAGTCGGCAGAGAAAAACAAAAGTCAGAAGTCTCATCAGGCCACATCTGCTTGTGATCACAGCCCTGAGGAGCCCGTTCCCGCTCATCATCAGACTCATCAGCAGCGGCTCCTCACACTCCACCCCCACCACCACCTCCGTCACCTCCATCACCACCCCTGGGCCGTGTGTGGGGCGTCTGCTTCTCCACTGCTCCACCTCGGCCCACTGGCCTCAACCTGCCAGGCCTCGATGCTGCTCATTTCCAGAAAAAGGGTTCAGGGATGATTGGAACAGCACAGGAAATACTGGAGCCGTTTGTTTGGCTTGTGTCTTGTGATTCAGCATGTGTGTTCATGTGTGTGTGTGTGTGTGTGTGTGTGTGTGTGTGTGTGTGTGAGAGAGAGTGTGTGTGTGTGTGTGTGTGTGTGTCTGTTTGTGTGTAAGTGTGTGTGTGTGTGTGTCTGTTTGTGTGTGTGTGTGTGTGTGTTTGTGGTGCCCTGACTTGTCAGTTCTATGCAATACCTCTCATTAAGGGCTTTTCCAGATTGAACCTCAGACCACCAGTGAGTGCATAGGTCTGAGTAATGTGTATGTGTGTGGGTGCATGTGAGTGACTACACACCTCCAGAGAACAGGTATTTTGTCTACCCTGATGCTGTCTGGTTGATGACTTCAAAAGCCATGAGTCATTTGTTTGAGCATGTACTTTGTGTGTGTGTGTGTGTCTGTTTGTGTGTGTGTGTGTGTGTGTGTGTGTGTGTGTGTGTGTGTGTGTGTGTGTGTCTGATGTGTTTCTAATGTGTATGTGAGTTTCCACACAAAAGGGACACTGTCTGGTCGTGCACTGTCTGGCTGATGACCCCCAAAGTTCAGAGGTGAAAGGTTATAGGTGGTAGGTTGAGGATGTGCAGATAAAAGGCAGATGAGGCTTTTATTGCAGCCGTGTGGTAGAACAGAGATTTGTCTCTGCTGTCGCTATGCTACTGCAGCAAGCTGTGAATAAGTGTGTGTGTGTGTGTGTGTGTCTGTTGATGTATTCTGGAACAAGTGGTCACCACATGTGTGTCTTACTGCTCCAGGAACTCAAGCAAAGCTGTCTTACATGTATTGGTACAAGCAGAATGATGGGCTATGAATCATGCAGCATATTGAAAACACACCTTGTTCACCTCAACGCGTGTGAGTGACTTCACATGTTTATAACCTCTTGTATAAGTTACCATATAACAGTGTACATTGTCCTTTTGTGACCACAACAGTCTTTTCTTATGACCTCCCTTCATCATTTGATGTCTGTTGTGTGTTCTCTATGTTGTCTGTCGTGTGCTGTATGATATTTAATGTCAGTTGCTCTTTACAATACCTGTCCACTTGTAATTACCCCCAGGAGATGAGTAGTTTTTTAAATTTGAATTTGAATCAGCCAGCATTTATATGTGAACCACTTTGTGCTGTCATGTCAGAATGGAACAGATTTCAGATGTTGTAAAGAGCCACATCCTCCCTCACCAGCACCAGTGCTCCAACCCATCAAGCTGTTATTGCCTTCGCTTGCTTCTGCCACCCGAGCGTTTCGTCGGAAAGCGGGAAACGTAAACCTTCGGCTTGCCACGCAAATTCGAAAAGGATGAATGAAGCCAGTGGGCGCAGCTCGGACTAGGTGCTCCAGAGCCCTCTGGCCCTCCACCCCTCCCTGGTGCCCCCTCCTTGGCCCTCGTTCAGAAAGGCGTCCAGTGACAGCTGTGCCCCTGTCCAGCTTCATTGGCTCTAGGCAATAAACAGAGTGCAGACTGTATTATTGCAGCCTCTGTGCTGTTTTGCTCGCTGTCGCTGCATGGCACATAAATAACCCCTGTGTGCCTTCGACATCCGCAGATAAAGCATTTTCTTTTCCTCGTCATGCCTGGTGGAAGAGGAGGTCTCTCTCTCTCTTTCTCTCTCTCTCTCTATCTCTCTCTCTTTTTCTCTCACTGCTTGCTCCTATAAATGCATGCTAACAAAGGCAGAGGCTGAAGGCTTCAGACATGCCTGTCCCCTCACACATCAGTGCCCTGGATCAACTCCCTCGCCCCACCCCACCCCTCCCTTCCAACCCAACCTACCCAGCCAGGGGTTGGGGCTGAAAGGCGAGAGGCTGTCCTGCGTGAACAGAGGCCCCACGGCCGGTCACGGGCCCCTGGATCAGAACGCTCAGCCTCGCTGCTCACCCTGACAGGGACCCAGTGGAGCGCAGCGCTTCCTGTGGCGCAGGGGGGCATCGGAGTGATTTAGGGCAGGGAGGTGGTGGTGGTGGGGGGGCAGTTGGTGTTGGTGGGGAGTGTGGTGGTGCTGGACGGGTCAGGTGGTGGAAGGGGCATGGCAGAGGTAAGTAGGGCGCCACAGAGGCCTCTGGGTAGGTGAGAAGGTCTTGCTCGACAGGAGGCCTCCACGGCCCAGATATAAGGTGTCTCCATGACAACAAACACGGTGAGGATTATATATGGGGTGGTAGGGCAGATGCACACACACAGAGACACAAACACACACACACACACACATACATACATACATACACACACAGACACACACACACACACATACATGAGGCCAGGTTATGGGGGCAGAAGCAGCCTCTGGAGAGAGTTCACTGGAGCCAGAGGTTCAACGCTGCTGTGAGAGCCGGTCTTGATTCTGCTCGAGTGAAGCCCTCTGTTGTTGGGCTGCAGAGCTGAGACCTTGCTGCTGCAGGGCTCTCTACAGAAGTGCCCTCTGTCCCACCATTTTTCCACATTCAGAAAGCACGTCCGACATCCAAAGAGTCTCCCTTTCACTTCTTGCGCTCAGCAGAGGAGTGTGTTCAGCGGTCCGGCCTGCCAGGCAAACCAAGCTGGGAAGAGTTCAAGTGGAACCAATCTGGTGACACCTCAAGGCCAAAGGCTGTGTGTGTGTGTGACCATGATTCTGGAAAGAAGTGATTATTTGTCCATGACTGTGCATGTGTGTGTGTGTGTGTGTGTGCGCGCACATCCGCACATGCGCGTGTGTGTGTGTGTGTGTGTGTGTTTTCTACCCATTGACCTGTGGAAGTTACCCACTCAATCTGTCACCCTGTGTGTGTATCTGTGTGTGTGTGAGTGTGTGCTTGTGTATGTGTGTGTGTGCATGTGTGTGTGTGTGTATGTGTCTGATATCCTGTGTAATGCAAGAGGAACAGTCAACAGGAAAATGAAAGTCTACAAAGCCACAGACTGGAGATTGGAAATTCCAAAGGGAAATTCCACTATCTACAATAACAGATATACATGATGAATATGCAGTGTTTTTAAACAGCACAGACACCTTTTAAAAAGCACTGACACCTTCTCTGGAAAATTAAACTACCTGAGGGAAAGGAGGGGCATCTACTTCCTATCCTGAAATGTTCAGACTGGTTTATTCTCCTGGTCTGCCCAGTCAGCGTCCCTCCCATCCCTTATAGTCGCTGTGTCATTCACCCCAGACTTCTCAGACTGTATCATCATGCACCACCAAAGCCAACAGTCAATAGTCATTGAGTGATTGCAACATTGATTCAATTTTAGAATTCAGTTATAATTTAATGGAGCGTTGGATTTGGTGTGGATGACTCTCTGGATGTCTTCAAGCTGAGTAAATTATAGTTTTAATATGTTGCACAGCTCCTCAGGGAGCCCTTTCAAAACATGTCTCAGCAACATCTAGCCAAAGATGGCTTGGGTAACGAAGTTCCTGTGGGTATTTATAATTAAGGAAAAGCTCTAGTTCCTTCCTTGAACCGCACCCCCCACACACACACACACACACACACACACACACACACTAACCTCCACACACAACCCCAACACTGTTTTGGATTTCTCCATACTGGTTTTTCCCACACTTGAGAAACTCTCTGTGTTTACTGGGCCCGAATACCTCAATACCACCAACAAGTGGAGTCTGGCGCTCTTAATTGTCTTGAGTATATCCTTCGCTCAATCAGTTGTTTATGGTCACATTTTCGTCTGACATTCCTCTGGTTCTGAAAGGTGGGCGTTTCTGGACATTTGGCGGGATGCAGTGGCGTTGTGCAACCCCTCTGAGGAGAACGAGTGGCTTTTGAAGCTGGCTTTCTAAACTGAGTCCATTTGCTCTCGACGGATGGTGGGGGGGTTGGGGGGTGTTCTGGTGGTCTCAGGCGTGCTCAGCCACTCTGGGGCCCATCAGCATCTCCCTCCTCCTCCTCCTCCTCCTCTTCCTCCACCGTGCTTATGGACAGCTTAATCACTCACAGACAGGCCAATAAACATGGAGACGCCTTCCCTACAAGACAGCTAATGGATCTCCAACAACGCTTATTGCCTCTGAGTCTGACCAGCCTTATAATGGATCGACAGATGGGCTTCTTTGCGTTTTTTTTTATTCAGTTTTAGGTTTTTACGTCTTAAGGAAATTGAGAAATGGTCTAATTCCAACATCTCATGCTCAATCCTAATTTGACAACTTTGACCAGTCTTTCTAGGAGCAGATCGAGATAAACACACGGCACTGCATAAGCGGTTGGCTCCATGAAAAGTCACCACATCATCATTACGATGCAAAGTGGAGAGGCTAACCACATTTCAGAGCGGGAGACAGCGAGATGTATTGAATGAGAAAAGAGGGAGACAGAGAGATGGACTGAATGAGGGATGAGAGATGGTGAAAGAGTGGAGAGAGAGGGAGTGAGTGATGGAGTGGTAAAAAGAGGCTAAGAGGGAATAAGAGCAGGGCCTCTGTCCTTCGCTTACCCTCCTGACAAGTCTTATTTGCCTCTTGGCAGAAAGCAGGCAGGGGCCCAGGGCTTGGGAAAACCACAAGCACGGCTATTCTGTCGTTCACATTCCTCTCAACCTCTTTCTTTCTCTCACCCTCTCTCTTTCTCTTTCTTCTCCGTTCCTTCTCCATCTCTTCTGTTGAGGAGAGGGATGGAGTAGCTCTGCGTTCTCATCCCCAGATTAAAGATGACACGGGCAGGTTCCACACATACTGGTGCTGGTGCTGTGGGTGTGTCATGGTGCTCTTCATGTGGTGAGCAGCACAGCAAGGCACAGCACATCACAGCAGAGCACAGCACAGCACAACACAACACAACACAACACAACACAACACAGCACAGCACAGCACAGCACAGCACAGCACAGCAAAGCACAGCACAGCACATACACACAGCACAGCATAGATGCACAGCACAGCAAAGCACAGCAAAGCACAGCTGTGCACAGACACACAGCACAGCACAGCACAGCACAGCACAGCACAGACACACAGCACAGCATAGATGCACAGCACAGCACAGCACAGCAAGGCACAGCAGGACTCCTCTGGGCCTCCCTTTACTCTGTGTGGCCCTCATGTTCCTCACTCAGAGAAGAGAGAGAGAATAAGAAAAAGAGGAAGAGAGAGAGCGAAAGACAGTGAGACAGAGGAAGAGAGAGTGGTAGGGAGAGAATCAATCAATTCCAAACAACAAATGGCTTATGAAAGAGATGTGTGTGTGTGTGTGTGCACGCAAGTTTATACATGCCAAAGAGTGGGTGTGTGCTTGTTTGCCTCTAATCAAGAATATTTTCCCAACAAGTAAACAAATAGACCCACAAATATTTCATGCGTATGAATGGTAAAAATTCATCCCCAGTTGCACAATTCTTTCTTAGAAGTACATTTTAGTCTTAATATTACAGGCTGAGACTGTTCTGAGGAAAAATGTGTGAATGCTGTCAGTTCCTCAATTCATGTAAAGTTCTGCATATCTCAGATGTAAAACACACACTGACATGACGTGCATCATATTACAATTATGGTGTGACCTTTTCCTTAAGTGGCGTTGTGCGTCAATCTTTGCCACACTATATTTATCACACACACTCATGCACACACACACACACACACACACACAAGCACACACACACTGTCATGCACACACACACACACACACACACACACACACACACACACACACACACACACACACACACATACACAAACACATGCAGACACACACATGCACACACACACACACACACACTATGCATTATGTGAGTGTCTTCTTCCCCTCAGTCAGCCCCAGGAGCACATTCCCCATGGAGACATACTGTTATTGTAACCCATGAGGGAGAGTCTGGAGCCTGGCCACTTAGGCCAAATGAGGTCTGGATGGAAAATGGACGACGCGCTAATGAAACCTCACCTTGATGTTAAAATAACAAATGTTCTTGGCCGTCTCCAATTGGCCAGAAGAAGCTTCAGTAAATGACCACAAGTGCTGCGAAATGCACGGGAGCGTGGCGTTGTCATCATTTTTTCACACGCCTTTCCAGTCATTTCCATTCTTTCCAGTAAGTTGTGGGCTGCATTCCCAGGAACCGCTGACACTTCCCTTCTCTTCTCTTCTCCATTTCTTCATTGCTCCCAACTGAGCGAGAGAAAAAAAGAGGGGAAACCACCCTGGTCATGTTTTCATACAGCAGTTCTCTGATACCTCACTGTCACTTGTTACAGTAATCAGTTCCTATAATCATTATAATCTATAATCGAGACAGTTCCTCTTATTACAGTTTTTTGCAACTGTTTATACACATATTTTCAAAAGTCTGTTTCTATTTTTTAAAACTCTACACACAAAACCCAAAATTGCTCACCCAAAATGCTAAATGCCTTAAATCTCCAGCAAAATGACACACAACATTCAAAATGTCATAAACACATCTTTTAAAGCAAACATTTGCTTCACATTATAAAAATAAATTATCATAAAAAATTAAAATAAAAAATAAAAAAAATATCATAATATGACATTTTGGATACGTCATGTACACAATGTTGCTCAAAACCTAAAGCTCGCCTGTCTGTAAAAGAGTGAAAGTCATTTACAGAGAGAAGTTGAAATACACAGTAAAAACGCATCTCCAAACATTTTGGATCTCGCAGGCGCTTTACTGTAACAGTGTTGTGCGTGCAAATATGCCACTATGGACGTGCATACCATACAACATCTGATGACAATCGATGTATTCGATGTTATAGGATAGACACTAAAAATGACCGCAGTCTAGATTACGCTATCGCTCATATATGCGGAAGTAATCGTTTTTTACAGTAATATAGGCGGTCTTGTGCCTGAAAATAAATTAGAACGGCAGACTATCGATGTAAATGTCTTTGTTGATAGAACAATGTTAGAAATAAAACTCATTGCCCCAGCAGTGGTGCGACTGATTGGGGCACGTGCTCCGTACGCCAGCGACCCGGGTTCGATTCCCGCCTCGTGGTCTTTTCCGGATCCCACCCCGACTCTCTCCCACTCACTTCCTGTCAATCTCCACTGTCCTATCTAATTAAAGGCACAAAAAGCCCAAAAAATATACTTTAAAAAAAAAAGAAATAAAACTCATCGGATAGCCTAATCATACGGGTAGGCATTCAGTGTGTTTGAAATAATATTTCCCATCTTTGTAGAGGAAAAGTTTTGTGTGAAGGGAATTACAGTAAAGGCCTGTCTCATATAGACGCCTGGCTCAAATACTAGCCGGTGCAGTTTGGCGATTTAGGAAAATAAAAGCCCGGGCTATCATTTGAAGTTATACAGTATGTGCATTGGTTCTGAACATTTTAACCGGAAATCCTAGGAACAGATTGAAAGGGTCTATACCTATATATAGAGTGTATCTATCCATAGGCCTATACTAACTGGTGTTCAGTAAAGTAATGAGTGTTTGTGCATTGAGGACTGAGAGTAAATAAGTGCCGAATAAGTGGCATTTTGATAGGTTGTGTTTGAAATGAAATCAAGTTACTTCCTGTCAGATTTGTGTGTTAGATGGAAAATTGTGTGTGATGTTTTGCAAAATGTGTTCTGTAATGTTGCATTTTTGGTCAGTCACTTTACTGTACGTTGCTGCTCCACTTCTCATTTTCATTTTCCACCGTGTGTGTGTGTGTGTGTGTGTGTGTGTGTGTGTGTGTGTGTGTGTGTGTGTGTGTGTGTGTGTGTGTGTTTGTGTGTGTGTGTGTGTGTGTGTGTGTGTGTGTGCATGTATGTGTGTGTGTGTGTGTGTGTGTTTCCGTGTCAAAGTCAAAGTCAAAGTCTGCTTTAATTTGTCAATTTATTCACATGTCAAGACATACAAAGAGATCGAAATTACGTTTCCCACTATCCCACGGTGGAGACAAGACATATTTTACCAATTAGGTCCACAGACAAACATCACATTCAAGTAAACAATATAAAAATTAAAAATAAGAAGGCACATACAATGAAGAAATAAGAGCAGCAAAATTTGGGTTGAAATTTTGCAATTGTGCATACAGTAGACAGTCAATATAATATTGCAAAAGTCAGGCCAATAAATGGCTGAGGTAGTTCTGTTTGACCTAAGTATGCAAGTGGCATAGTGGTGCAAGTTATGTAAGAGCAGCAGAAGTGTGTTCAGAAGTGTTTTCAGGACAACAGGACAACAACAACAAGTTGCAAAGTGTGCAAGTGTACAAGTGGAGTAGTGCAAGTGGAGTAGTGCAAGGCAGCCATTGTGGGTCCAAAGTCCAGGATGTTATGTAGCTGAGGGTGGAGGGGAGAGAGTTCAGCATCCTAACAGCCTGGTGTATGAAGCTGTTAGTGAGTCTGGTGGTGCGGGAGCCTAGCTTCTGTACCTCTTCCCAGAGGGCAGTAGATCAAACAAATTGTGAGCGGGGTGACTTGCAGCACTCACAATTGTGGTCGCCTTGCAGGTGAGGTGGGAGGTGTAAATGTCCTTCAGGGAGGGGAGTGAAGCACCAATAATCCTTCCAGCTGTGTTCACTATGCTGCAGGGGCTTTCCTGTTGTATTCAGTGCAGCTTCCGCCCCACACAGCGATACAGCTGGAGATGATGCTCTCAATGGTGCCTCGGTAGAATGTGGTCATGATGGCTGGTGGAGCACTTGCTCGCCTGAGTTTCCACAGGAAGTACAGGCTGAGCTTTTCTTCCCAGTGATGCAGTGTTGGTGGTCCAGGAGAGGTCTTCACTGATGTGCACCCAGGAATTTGGTGCTGCTCACTCTCTCCACCACAGCACCGTCGATGGTCAGTGGCAGGTGTTGGGTGTGACCTCTCCGGAAGTCAACAACAATCTCCCTGGTCTTGTTGACGTTCAGCAGGAGGTTGTTGTCCCTGCACCACGTGGTCAGAAGGTCGACCTCCAACCTGTATTGAGTCTCGTCGCCCTTGGTGATGAGACCCACCAGAGTTGTCGTCAGCCAGCAAATTTCACTATGTGGTTGTTGCTGTAGGTTGCAGTGCAGTCATGCGTCAGCAGGGTGAAGAGCAGCGGACTGAGCACGCAGCCTTGGGGGGCCCCCATG
>NC_063197.1:12180264-12182764 GCF_017589495.1 Alosa alosa
ATCATAACCATATGTTGTTGTATTTTATTGTTCTGTCTGCGTGGCACCCCTTGAAAATCCTACGCCGGATTGCTACTCTGGAGTGCACGTAGCAGCTCCCGGCAACACTAATCTCCCTGCAGCAGTCTCTCCAATTAGTCCATGTGCTGGATCAGAATATATATATTTGAAGTGTCCAGACACCCAGACTTACTTCTGGAGTCGACCTGACAATCAGTCAAATGACAGGGATGAGATGGCTTTGCAGACGTAGTTACAAAAAAGAAAGACCTACAGAAATAAAGAAAGAAAGAAGGAAAGGAAAGGATGAAAGAAATAGAAGGACAGAAAGAAGGAGTGTTTTTGGGTAGCCAAGTGGCAGTGCTGCGGCCAAGCAGCTGGTGGAGTGTAGTCAGGTAATATGACCTCACATGGATCATAAAAGCTGGTATTCCACTCCCAGCACCTTCAGCCTTGCACGGATTATTCAAGGAGTGGGAAGGCTCTGTGTTAAGCACATCATGAATATATGTGTTTGGGTAGTTACCAGCTCTTCACTCTCTCTCTCTCTCTCTCTCTCTCTCTCTCTCTCTCCTCCCTCTCTCTTAAATCTACACACATACACACACATGCACACACACACACACACACAGGCACTCTCTCTCACACACACACACACACACACACACACACACACACACACACACACACACACACACACACACACACACACACACACACACACACACACACACACACACACACACACAGGGACACACACACACACACACACAGGCACACACACACACACATACACACACACACAGGCACACACTCACACACACACAGGCACTCTCTCTCACACACACACACACACACACACACACACACACACACACTGGAGAGTGAAGGAAAGCAATAGAGAGATTGAGATTCTGGTCTGTTTTTGTTCGGCAGTTGTTCCCAGAAGACTGACTTTCTCTAAGCTTGCACTCAGCTTACTCCTTTTTTTCTCTCCCTTTCTCTCTCTGCTCCCCCTCTCTTTTCCCCCCTTCTCTAGCCTTTCTTTCAGCCCAGGACAGCAAGGCCTGCACGGTAAGGCAGCTCTTGCTCTCCAAACAACACTCTCCACTTTTCTTCTCCCCTTTATGGGGTTCCGACATTTTAAACGGAGAGAAGGAGACAGGGGGGATAGAGAGACAGCACGAAAGAGAGAGAAAGTGTAGCAGAGGAGGAGGAGGAGGAGGAGGACAGGACCTCTTCATATTGTGCCAAGACGTTATGCAAGCTCCCCCCAGATCTCCCCTGTGCTCTGCGCTATTGCAAATGGACTTGCAGGAGAAACACGCTGAAGCGAGATACAAGATATTCTTTCGTATGAGAAACAGATGGCGCGAGTGCACAGAAAGAAAGAGAAAAAGAAACCTTACAGCTCCTGGTGGATCCAGCCGGACCACGGGTCAGCGGAGGGTTTCCGAATGGACCCCTCGGAACTGTGCAGAACCGAGCCGAAAGCTATACGCAGCCCAGCCGTCAGAACCAGCCGAGCGTTTCACAATAGGACTCTGTGACTCACATTTAACTGCTTAAGAGATCTCCTTCCCATTGCATCCTGATGGCCTTCTGGGACGGAGAAACATGTGGTTTGGGGAAAGTGATTGACAGCTAGTACAATGCAATGAAATTAAGTTTTAGCTTACGCAACGAAGGTCATTTGCTCAAGTTGTCCGTGTTGTCCACTCACATAGGGGATAATTGAGATATATAGGTGGGAGTTCAACTTGGACTCTCCACCTGCATAAGTCACCGGGCACAAAGCCAGTCCTAGTGCTTTTTCATATCACTGTACAAATATGGCTTCTTTTGCGACATCTGATTGCTATGGCATATGTATTCCATATAGGGTTTTTTGGAGACTACTTCACTGGTGAAAAATGAAATACATGTTGGCAGGAGTGTTAAAAGCACACATTTATCAAATCATATCTCTGCTAAAGAAACACCCCACTCGCACAGACAAACACACACACACTCAAACGGACCCTCACAGACACACAAAGACATGTTCGCCTTCATGCACATAGACACACGTGCATACACACACTTATACTATACACACTGAGCCAGTGTGCTGAGTTGGCAATTTGTGTACATGTTTTTGTGTGTGTCTGTGTCTGTGTCTGTGTGTGTGTGTGTGTCTCTGTGTGTGTGTTTCTGTGTGTGCACGCGCACACGCATTCAGGCTGTTGCCAATTACATCATCGGCCGTAAACTTCGGGGGTCAGTCCTCAGGCCCTTAACCCCCACCATGTCCCCTCTCCCTTTTCCCTCTCCCGGGGTGGTTGTCTAATGTGGGAGTGTGGAGGAGCACACAGCCCTCTCTATCGACTCCCCCCACAGAGGTGTGCGGTCCACGGGCCCCCAACCAGAGCAGCCCCACAGAGTCCCACAGCTCTAAACACATCACACGTGTTTACACTCTGCAAAGCCCCCAGAGACCACTACTAGGCTACCGGTCAGG
>NC_063197.1:12187764-12247764 GCF_017589495.1 Alosa alosa
GGGAGAGATGGAGAGAGAGAGAGAGAGAGAGAGAGAGAGAAAGAGAAATAGAGAGACAGAAAGGACGCCAGGAGGGAAATAAACTTGACCCAGAATGAAAGAGATGTGTTTAATCAGTTGGCCTGACCACTGGTGATCTTTCATTAAGCCCAGTAGGTAGAAACACAGTTGAATCGCAATGCCGACAAACCTTTTTGATTTCCAAAAGTTCCCACACGCTCTTCATTACTTTGTGTGATTAATAAATTGCCTGCTGTGAGGTTGTGGACTTTAGAGAGCTTGCGGACAAAAGGCAAATACATCCCAAAGCCAACTGACTCAGCTTCTCAGAGGGGGCACAGTGGTATGTTATGATAAATGTACCGTATTTGAACACATGTTATATTTTGATATTGATATCTACAATAAGTAAGGATGAGTCTTCTACATATACCAGTTTCTCAGGTTCTCATCACAGCCGTTGAACTGGTGAAAGTAAATCATATTTAGCTGTGCTTTTTTCAAAATTCCTGTGTTTTTACAGAACAATAGGGTTTGGTTTATCCTGGATGTCTCCATCAGAGCAGGGGAGGGTTTTAATCGGCGTGTTTGCAGAGTTAATCTAATAACCTGCGGTGTGCATTTGCTGTTTGGTTGGCCTCTTGTTCGGGGCTGTGTTGTAATTGGCTGGAGTTTCACCGTTGTTCGTCTGAACCCCACTGGAGAAGGCATTCCTCTAATGAAGCCGTTTTTTTAAATGAAGATCACTGAGCGGTTAGGGCGTCAGCATTGTTGCTGTCTTAGAGAAACATATATATTTTTTTTATGGTGTTGTGGGCAGACTACAGTATACGCTTTCCAACTTCTTAACAGCGAAAGTCAGCCCTGCATCTGCATTCTGACATGGTTTGGTCATAATAAGTTGTTAAGAGTTCCGGACAACACAGTTTGTGTCACTTAGATTCCAAGCTATAAAGGGCTACGCTCACATACTGGTATGCATGTGCTGCCATTTACACTCTATATTGGAGTTTATTTTAAGAGAAGCTTATGCATAACTTTGTTGTTCACACGGCATTTCTTTGCACTGTTACTTAGTCACTGTTTCCCTCTCTCTGTCTCTGTCTGTCTCTCTCTCTTTCTCTCATGGTCACTGGGTTCATTACAGTCGTCCTTGCGCCTTCCTGCCGTGCGTTTCCTGTTTCTCACCATTAAAGGATGTGAGATATTGGTGTGAGGGATATTTATACATCAAATATCACTTCAAAGATAACAGCAGCATCGATAGCACAGGGCCATCTCGCTAACAATAGCTCCCTCAAGGCGAACTAGCAGTGAGTTGACAGAAGTTATAAATGCCATTGCAAAGACACCCCCGAGTCCACCACCAAACATACAGCGTGTGACCAGGAAACGTAACCTACATTGGGGTCTAAATAAAGGCACTGACGCAGTCTCGTGTGGCTGTTTACGGCGCAAATGAAGACATTAAAGACTCATGAGATACTAAGTAAATATAGGTGCACCCAGCTGTCATTGCTTTGGGCTGATGTGGGACTGTGTGCTTTATTGAATGGGCTTAGATTACACCAGGCCATTCAACAGAAAGAAAGATTGACTTCAGGTTTTCTTCACCTACTCCTTGAGCTGTTTCTCCTGAAGGCTTTAAGATGTGGAGCAGACTTCAGCGTGTTAGGGGATGGCCAGGTGGTGATTAAGTTTGTTTAGACTTGGCCATCGTTCAGGCACTGCCAACAGGCAGGCTCATCAGACACACACACACACACACACACACACACACACACACACACACACACACACACACACACACACAGGTCTCTCCGATATTGCTGTGTAAACATTGCAGTTCTCTGACACACACACACACACACACACACACACACACACACACACACACACACACACACACACACACACACACACAGAACAGCTGCCAACACATCTGCCGGAGCCCTCAGTGGAGAGTAGCGCACATGTCGCAGTTGACTCACAAAACCACCAGAGCAAGGAGCAACACGGACAGTGCGGTGTTACAGGACAGGTGATGGGATGTCAGTTACACACACATGCACACACACACACACACACACACAGAAAGAGAGAGAGAAAGAGAGAGAGACTTTCATACACACACACACACACACACACACACAACACACACACACACACACACACACACACACACACACACACACCTCTTAGTGTCATTGTGTCTCTCTACCACAAAAGCATCTTTCTGAAAGTCTAATTTCTCTTACTGTCTGTGTTCTCTCTTCCACACTCTCTTCCACACACACAAACCAACTCTTGAATCAACAGTGCGTGGCTGGTTGAGGAGGCCCCCGTTCCCTGTCTCTCTGGCCCCTGTGGTTAGTCCGGCTGCATACCCTAACCCCCCTGGGGGACCCTGAGCTCACCTGCACTCCAGGCCGGCAGGCTGGGGGAAATGGACCATATGATCCCTATGGGGGTGGGGGCACCCTCAAACACACACACACACACACACACACACACACACACACACACACACACACACACACACACACACGCACACACACGAGGAAAACAGAATAGGGATGGGAGAGTTTAGATGAACGGCAAAATACAAAAGAGGGGGAAAGATTAAGTAGAGGTGGGGGAGTGGAAAAGAAAGGATGACAGAGGTAAGGAGAGGAAGAGTGAGTGGGGGGTTGGTGATTTGTCACAGGTTAGTGACAAATTAGCAGAGCCGGACAGTAACGGAGTACATTTACTTGAGTACAGTACTTCAGTACAATTTTGAGGGATCTGTACTTTGCTTGAGTATCATTTTTGGGGAGTACTCATGACTTTACTCAAGTACATTTGAGAGGCAAACATTGTACTCTTTACTGCACTACATTTCTATCCATAACCGTGGAGTACCAAGTTACTTCTTCTAAAAAAAAAAAGTAAAAAAAAAATCTCGAAACCCTCAATTTGTTGTTTCCCTATCAAACGTGATTGGATTGTGCAGGCTTCACTGATTGGGACAGCCTATCAGCAATCACCTTCAGCTTTCCGCCAAAGTCAACTCCATGGTCAGATTTAGATAAGAATCGAAACCATGGACGAAACAATGGATGAAGACGCTGCAGGTTACTGGATGCCGGGAATGTGCCAACCCGTGGCCCCACCTCGCCAGACTATTTCAATTTGCTAATGTTCAAGTTAATGATAGTTTTCACTTCAAGTGTTTCAATTACAAAATAGTATTTTGTATTTCAAATACGTATTTTAAATACATGTATTAGAAATACTGCCCATCCCTGGCAACATGGTAAAAAGATGGAAATGACTTGATTTTACTTTCAATTTCTTTTACATTCTCCAAGGTATTAACATTAAAATTTTTCATAACTCCATGTAGGACGTTTCTGTACATAAATGTAAGAACTGTGGCAGTAGTAATGCAATATTTAGAAAATGTACTGTTGTATTCTTGATACTCAAGTCATTTTAAAAACAAGTACTTTTACTTAAGTAGACATCTGACTGTTGTACTTTTACATGTACTTGAGTAAAATTTAGCAAGGGGTATCTGTACTTTTACTCAAGTAATGAAGCTGTGTACTCTGTCCGCCTCTGCAAATTAGTGGTGCATCAGGTGTCACTCACTAGCATAAAGTGTCAAGCCTGTTTCTTGATAGCCTGGCTAAGCTCACTGCGTTACAGAGGTCAGATGAAGGTCGATGTTAGTAGTAAGGGTAACAAGGGTGGTCAATGACAGAAAAGCATCTTCTCATTCATTAAAAGACCTTACAACTAATAGTGCTGTCATCACAAGGTCACCCTCTCTGCTGGATTGTAGCAGATGAGCAGATGTAAAATGTTATGCATGGGTATGACCTGTTAATGGCTCCCAGCGATTTGCCTCTAGGTGTGACTTAAACCATAGGGGTCACTGGGCGTGTCCATGAAGATCAGACCATAAGGCCTTGTACATTGCTGAGGACTGCATAATGGACCAGCGGATGAATAGGATGCTTAGATGAGGAGGTGAAAATCTCTCTCTCTCTCTCTCTCTGTCTGCCTCTCTCTCTCTCTGTCTGTCCTGTCCTTGTTTGTTTGTGAGTGAGTGGATTTGTTTGTGCATTTGAGTTTGTGTATGTCTGTCTCTCTCTCTCTCTCTCTGTATGTGTCTGTGTGTGTGTGTGTGTGTGTGTGTGTGTGTGTGTGTGTGTGTGCATTAATGAACATAGCATGTGCTCATGTCTCCATGTGAACAGCAGTGAAGAACAGAAAAGAGTACAGAACCGAAAGAACATTCCACTGTCCCAGAGTAACGAAAAACGCCATTAGGCTGTCAAATGGCTTGTCCACAATTGATAGCGAGCGGTGACCGCCAGTTGTAAACGCACAAACACAAACATGCTCTCATGGCTTCATGATACAGTTTGAAGACGTTCCACATCGATGTCCGTGCCAGCAGGCGCTCTCACACAAACATCCCAGGCTTAGCATGCATGCTTGGAGCACACATATTGAAGTGCTTATGAAGATGGAACATTAAGAACATTTAAGACCCCTTAGAATCTTTTTTTCCCTTTTTATTTATTTATCTATTTTTCATGCATGGGACCTGCTCCAAACACAAAGCCAAACGAAAACAGCTTCAGAGACAAGACAACGCTCCGGCAGCTCTCCCTCTGAGTCCCTAGTTAAAGATGGAGTTCATTCAGAGTACTCTGTTCTGCCACACACAAAAGAAAAAACAAATGTTTTTCAGTAACACTAAACAACTCTTGGATGTTTTGCTAACTCTGTCATTTGCACAACAAATGCTTGGTTTAAGATAAATATTATAGTTACGATGCAACATAAATTTAGATTTTTTTCACTCTCAACACATGTAAATTGGGTGGTGTAAACTCCCTCTAGTGGCCATTTTGGTTACTGCCGGTTTCCTAATGGATGAGTTTCTACCAGACTAGAGTTTTGTGAACTCAGACCTCTGCTGAAAGCCTAACAGCACATTACTATGACACATAAGCACCGCTTTACACAAAAAAAGCAATTAAACACACAAGAGATTTTGTGCAGAGGTCGTGCCCTGCCTCCAGTCAACCTATCAGGCCAGTTTCAGAGTACCACAGTACCAATCAGTAGGCTATCAGAGTACTAAACACATCACAAAATGACCACTTACCATTCGGAAGTCTCTATTATTGATTGAAACCAATCGATAGCTACTATAGGAAGCACAGAGAAGGCTTGTCATAAACTAGATTTGAAGGCCTGGTTTTGTTTAGTGTTTTGTTTCTTTTTTTCCCCCTCAAAGACTAGAAAGCAATCCTTGTATGTGTCGCACTGTGACGCCTGTCCACTAGACATACTGATCCAGTCCAATCAGATAGTCCGACTCCCCATCCCCATTAATCTCTGTGAGAGGGGCACACGGCGCTGTCTGAGTCAGGGGGCTATGGGAATGAAACGCTCGGAACAATGCCTCTATCCAGGAGGTTAAATATAGTGGTGCTGGGAAGTGTGTTGATGGGAGCGCTTGCACGTGACATAGGGGAAGACTGTATCTATGTGTTCATGTTTGTGTGTGTGTGAGTGTGTGTGCGTGTATGTGTGTGTGTGTGTGTGTGTCCATGAATGTGTGTTGTACTGTGTGTTGTACATGAATGTGTATGTCTATGCCCATATTCTATGTGCATGTATAAGGGGTAGGGGGTACGGTATATGTATGTGTATATGAGTGCTGTTTATACAGTATATGTACAGTATATGTAAGTATATGTATGTGTGTGTGTGTGTGTGTGTGTGTGTGTGTGTGTGTGTGTGTGTGTGTGTGTTTGTGTGTGATTGTTTGTGATTGTGTGTGTGTGTGTGTGTGTGTGCGTGTGTGTGTGTGTGTGTGTGTGTACAAAAGAGGAAGCACAGTGACAAATAATCCTTTCTTGGCATGGACAGAGGAGAGCGCTGGCCTTGCCAGGTTGTACTCGAAAGAGCTCCATCCTGCCTCCTTCCTCCTCCTCTTCCTCACTGTGCCGGCGGCGCAGACAGGTCCGGCATGGCGGCGCGTCTCGACGCTGCTTTCCTGGCGTCTCCTCAGCCCCCATATTGTCCATGGGATGTCCTGATGCAGCCTGTCACGTTTCTGCTTCCTATTCCTTGGAGCCTCTCTGAGCCTGTGCCATTGGATGTAGTAATTTCTCCCATACTATGTGTGTGTGTGTGTGTGTGTGTGTGTGTGTGTGTGTGTATGTATGTTTGCTTCTGATGTAGTCATTTCTCCCATACTATGCGTGGATATGTGTGTGTGTGTGTGTGTGTGTGTGTGTGTGTGTTTGCTTCTGATGTAGTCATTTCTCCCACACTGCGTGTGGTTGTGTATGCTTGTTTGTGTCTGTGTGTACAATATATCTATGTGTGTGTGTGTGTTTGGGCGTGTATGCATACTTTGCACTTGTCTCTTCATCATTCCCCTGAGCTTAGCAAGAACTGTAACTATTAACACAGCATGCAGTACACACATGGAAGAAGAGTAAGGATGTGTGTGTGTGGGCTCTCTGCCTCTTTCTTTCTCTCACTTTCTGTGTCTGTGTGTTTGTGTGTGTGTGTTCATGTGTGTGTTTTTGTGCGTGTGTGCATGTGTGTGTATGTGTGAGTGTGTTATTGCATGTGTGCGTATATACATAAATATCTCACTCCCCCCCTCATCACACCCATAAGTAATATCTGGGCCTAATGCTAGTCTCGGTCTGTTTGTGTGTGTTTCCATCATCCGCACCAAGCTCTGGAAAATGGATAGTGATGTTCCACGTCGGAGCCACCCTGAGAAACAAACAGAGAATATTACAGGAGAGAGAGAGAGAGAGAGAGATAGAGAGAGAGAGAGAGAGAGATGGGGGGACTCAGAGGATACATGGTAAAGCCATCATACTGAACTTGTGTTTGAGTGTAGAAGTGTAAGTGTGTGTGTGTGTGTGTGTGGGGGATCGCTGGGGTGGGGGTCTACCACCCTGGCAGCCACACCAAAGCTGAACAACCCCCCCACACACACACACATACACACATACCCGTCACCCCCCTCCCAGTCCTAACCTTCACTCCAAGCAGAACTCCAGATGCTGTAGAGAGGGGCCTTCATGTGCTCCAGAGTCAAAGCCAGTACAACATGAAGCTGGGCAAAGTCCAGCGCGGTCATTAAGGAATCTGGGAGGTGATGACATTCAAATATTAGGATACAAATGCAGAAATATTTGTTTTGGAAGAAGGGTTGCGTCAGGAGAAGACAAAACATTTTTTGCATACTTCCAAGCAGCTGTGCAATCAGGTTAAAATTTGAGGGGTTTTAGACATTTACGATCAAAACCAATTTATTTGCTTGATGTGATAACATAAATATGCTTGGGAAATGCTGACTATATTTTCATTACGACAACATGGGTTGGGTGTGTGTAGCTGCATATTTATGGTTTTGGACAAAGTTCCCTATAATTCCTCGATCGGTTTCTTCATGACCAGCAGAATATTGCTGACCAATTCTGCGAAAGGCTAAGGGGCAAATGAGTCCGCTCTGAGGAATGCTGTTGTCATGGGGCCGCTCCAGCTGTGCTCTCTCTGGGCGGCCATCTTGGCTCCGGCCACTCCAGTTGCATGAAGACAGCGATGTCTCCCATGACTCTCCTCCCCATCACTTCACCTCACAAGGCCGGACCGAGACCTCCTCGCTGAGCCTGTTCACATGATCACTGCCAGACGTCTGGGCACGTCAACAGTGAGATTCCGTCTTCGTATTCACGTCTTTTGTGGAAATCATTTCACTGACAAGCTCCCCCCCACACACCTCTCTCTCTCCTCTCTTCTATCTCTCTCTGTGTTTGTACAGTGTGAGTATATGGCATATGTTTCCCAGACTTGAAAATGATATTAAGAAAGATACTAGACAGAGTGTGTCTAGTGTCTAGTCTGTGTGTGTGTGTGTGTGTGTGTGTGTGTGTGTGTGTGTATGTGTGACTGTATGTGTGATTACAGAACACTTATGTTTCCCAGACATGATGATGACTTTAAGACAAATACTAGGCAAGTATATCCACTGGAAAAGAATGCTGATGCCAGTGATATATGCAACAGGTCCATAATTCTGCCAGCACGTCTGTGCGAGTGTTTGTTCCCAGACTACAAGTTTAACAAAAGAATATACATTGTGTATGATGAGAGATACACAATGATCCAGACACACAAATCACATTCAGAGAAATATGCACACACACACACACACATACACACACACGCACACACACACATACACACACAAATTGTGGGGAAAATTGGAGAAAGAGAGAGGGACCCTGGAGCATGATATAAATCTTTTTTTTCACTTTTTCATCCCAGGTGTCCTGACAGAGTCCAAACGTTGACAAATCTCACCATCTCGCTTTCTCCACTTCATCATTGTCCTGGTTTGTCTGCCGCAATTTCCAGACTCAGGCTCAAGGACATCGTGTCTCCATAAAACTGTCCATCAATGTACATGTAAGAAACTGTATGTGCATGTGTGTGTGTGTGTTTGTGTGTGTGAGTTTGTGTGCGTGTACGTGTGTGTGTGTGTGCGCGTGCGCTTCATAGGTCAATAAATGGTCACGGTGTGAGACAGCTCTTTTCTCTCATCGTGAGATGACTGACGGGCTAACATAGGTCACTGCAGATGTCTATGGCGGGCACAGCCATGCCAGGGTGCTAAGTTTGCCCTCTGCACCGCTGACTCACACTGCATGGCAGGCATTTTAATGGCATTTTAATGTAATGACCATGACACGGCCAGGACCACACACACACACACACACATACAAGCATTGCATACGCACAACCACACATACACACACACACATGCACAACCACACTCACATGCACACACACATGCTCACACATATAAACAAACACACACAACACATACAGTCACTTATTCGTCCACAGACTCTCTCTCTCTCTGTCTCTTTCTTTCTCTCACACACACTCACTCACACACACACACACACACACACACACACATATCAAGTAGTCACTAGTTTTGGGGTTTATACTGTATAATTCTCTCAACCCAACAAACTCCTTTAGCAGATTTGTTGGATCATTACACTGAAGAACGCTCTCCCAAATAAGTGTAAGCCAAGTAATTCCACAGCAGCTCTGCCCAGCAAAGGCAAGGGACTGCAGACCCAGAGTGAACGCTGGTTAGTTCATACTACTGCAGACCCAGAGTGAACACTGGTTAGTTCATACTACTGCAGACCCAGAGTGAAAGCTGGTTAGTTCATACTACTGCAGACCCAGAGTGAACGCTGGTTAGTTCATACTACTGCAGTTCCAGGACACTCAGGCCCACTGGAGTTCAAGGGTTGCTTGAATGGGTGCTTTCTAACTCAACAGGTATGAGAGTCCAATGAGACACGGGACAGCAGCTGAGGCTCTGGCTCACAGCATACACAGACACACACACACACACACACACACATACTGTACACACACAAACATGCGTGCACACACTCACACACTTATACACACACACACACACACACACACACACACACACACACACACACACACACACAAACATACACACACACACACTTATATACTGTATATATACTGTATATATACACACACACACACACACTCACACACACACATACACACACAAACATATACACACACACACAAACACACACACATACATATGCACACATATACACACACGCACAGACTAGGGCTGTTTGTCAGAGGGTAACGGGCCCAGGTGGCGATCCATGCTGAGTGATGGGTCCATCGGTATTACCACCAGGTAGACACGCTGCTGCACTGTGAATGAGGGGGCCATACATGCAGACTGCACACGCCATACATTCCACACCACCTGTGTCACGTGCACTACATCCCATTTCATTGCCTTTAAAACACAACGACTGTGAATTACTATCCACTCGATCATGTGTCACAGCCAGTCTTTCTGGGATTGTAAAGTCATTGTAAGCTAAACAGGGTCTACTGTCTCTTGTATGTTGGTGTCTGCCATGACATATCTAGTGGTGACATAGCATGTGGTGACATAGCATGTGGTTGACGTGGATGTACAGTACTGTAGGCCTAAAGACGTATCTAGAGTTATAAGTCTAACAGATATGTTGATGTTTGGCTCACATTCCCTTCTGAAAATCCATTGAGAGGTACATGACCTGACCCCCTAAGCCCATTCTTCCTTCATGATTATTACCTCCATTCAGGCCATTCAGCTGTCTGTTTTTGGCTCAAAATTGCCTCACTTTTTCCCCTCTTGCATTGTCTTTTTATTTTGTTAAAACTTTTTTTTTCTTGGGAAAGCGTTTAACAGATGCTCTCTCAATCGTGTCCTCTAATGTGGAATATTCCAGAAACAGATGCAGGTTTGTTTATGCACGCCCGCCTCATCCCCCCCCCCCACCCCCCCGGTCGCAATGCTCCTCTCTCTCTTTCTCTCTCAGGCCTGCAGAAGTGAGATCGGCCTGTGTGGGGCTGGCCCTGTGTGGGGCTGGCCCTAACCAGCCCCACACATACACACACACACACACACACACACACACACACACACCAACCGCCCCCCCAAAAAGCCCTCAACACACACAGTTCCACCGCAACCGCAATCCCAGGCCAAGACAGCACCGTGTGGATCGGTGATTTACCGCCGGCCAACGGGGAGGCTCCCCGAGGATTACATCACTGGGGCTTTAATCGCTACGGTTACCGATGCCAAACTGGCCCAGTTCCAGGAAGAGAGAGAAAAAGAGAGAGAGCGCAAGAGAGAGAAAGAGAGAGATAGAGAGTAAGAGAGAGAGAAAGAGAAAACATGCCCTATCTACACTAATAACTAATGTTCTCTGGCCGGAGCTGGGGAAACATTTTCAAAAGCGATTTTTCTTTTGTCATCAGAAGAGGGGGGAGGCTCTGGTCCTCTCTCTGGATCGGCCCTCTCTTACGTGCGCAGGATTGTTAGGTCACACGCATCCCAGAGAGACAAATGAGCCACGGGAGTTTGTGATTAGAAACATTTACGGCACTGACTCAAACAAAAAGGAATGAGACATAGTGAAAAAACACACACACTTTGAAAGACGGAGGTGAGACATGATGGCTCATAGTGAGAGGAATGTGTTTGAGTAATAATGGGCATAGTGTATGGGGATAGTGTATGCATGTGTGTGAGAGGGAAAACATGTGTGTGCATGTGTGATGTTAAGTGCTGAAATTAATACTATTACAGCATTTGATTAATGGGTTGGTAGGGCACTTTTAATGTGAAGTGTTGATCTGTGAAATATTCTCTACTCTGTTCTCTATCTCTGTTCTACTCTCATGTAATATTCAGATGAATTTGGTAAATATGTTCCCTTCTCTGGTGGCTGAAGTTTAGAGGTTACGTTTTTATTGCCAATAGCTGAAACATGTCAACTACAGTCCTTGTGAAGTGTCTTAGTTGACGCTTTGCAGTGGGTTCAGCGTGTGATTTACCTGCAACTTACATCACATCTTTCATCCTATGTTCATATCTCAGATTGCCAGAGTCAAAGGTTCCATTTCGAGAAAGTGGGAGGATCACCATAGAAAAGAAGAGACTGAGCAATGGGCTGTGAAATGATGTCTGACTGTGAAGTGATATCTGTGGCATCTCCAGACTGCTGAGGCTGAATTAGCTGGGGTGGTTTTGAATCAATTGAATTGAATTAGCTGGGGTGGTTTAGATTGGGAGAGAAAATAGCACTACACATCTGGTTTATGTTTCTGCTTTTAGTGACACTGTGTGTGTGTGTGTGCGTGTATGTGTGTGTGTGTTTATGTTTACATTGGTGTGTGTCCGTGTGTATATCTGTGTGTTTGCTTGTGTTGTATGAGTAGCCCATCCTGTGGCCCTGATGTCTGGTCCAACTGGTGCCATGTACCAAGTGAGAGGCCAACTCCCAGTGCTCGGTAAACATATCAGCTGAGCCACTGGCCAGTCCCAGCAGGCCAGCTCCAGGGGACAGAGCAGAGGCCGTCCATCAGCCTGAGTCTCTGCTGCTTTTATGAGGCCAATCTCCGTAGCAGGCTTGGTCCCGCAGAGCATGTCAGGGAGGCGAGCGGTCCAGGCCGTTAAATGCTGGACGAGGAGCGTATCCAAAACAGACGCTCACACACACACACACACATACACAGGAGACGACAGTCACAAACTCACTTTGGCCCGTCTTAAAGACATTAGTGTCTCATTGAAGACCAAGACTAGCTTGTATGTGCCACAACATCTCTTATCTCTCTGTTGGACATCGGGGAGGGTAGATAAGTGAGTTTGGTGTTTTTGTGAGAGTTTTTGTGCATCCGTCACAGCTGTTGGGATGGGCTGAGTCACAGATGTGCTACTTGCTATGGTGCGCCGGGACACATCACTGATGCAATGAGAGCATGCGAGCTGGGATTACACAGGTGGAGACTATTCACCAGTCACAATCGTGACATCCACATAGTGTGCATATTTTTTTATATTTGAGTATGTGTGCACGTGTGTTTCTGTTTGTTTGTGTGTGTGTATGTGTGTGTGTGTGTGTGTCTTACCTTCCTTTAAACAAAGTGATACCTTTAATAAGACACACTTTGGGTGAAGCAGATGCTTGGCACATGATCTGTGAAGTTTACAGTAGGAGACTTTTTTTCAAGAACCAATTTTAGTTGCCTATTCTTTAGAAAACGAACCAGCCAAAAGTAACGGCAATGGAGCATACCAAAAAAACACATGGCCTGTATTTAGGTTGCAGACTTGCCCATTCATGAGAGACATCAAGGCCAGAATCCCAATGGTTTCACTTCATGTGTCGGGAAGTCATTAATTTGAGCCAGTATCTGAAAATCCACAACTTGCGCAACAGCACATAAAGGGCACGTAAATCGAGTAATCACAGATTTATTCCTGCTCCAGTGAAAGTCAGTCGGTGAATAATTTCCAGGTGATCTGAAGCGATCTGGTTTTGATTTTCCATATGAAATCAGGTCAGGGACATACAGAGCAGGAGTTGCGAAAGACGCAGCAGCAGCCGATGACGATCGCCATGAGTTTCTTTCACATCTGCTGTGGTTTAGGGCCTGTCGCTCGCCGGCTGTGCGTCTCCGAGATACCGCAGAAGGAGAAATCCTCAGAGGAGATGCAAAGATGCGTTAGTGTGCGAGACACAATACATTGGGAAACAAGGAGTCAGTGACGGAAAGGAAACAGTGATGAATGAGCTGAATGACTTTTAGGAGAACAAAAATAATAATAAAATAACATGATTGATAGCAAATCTGGACTAAAGGAAATGCTGTTGAAAACATCCGATTGCTGGGCTGGCCCAAGCTATTGGCAGCATCTCAGGACCCAACCCCTTCCTCAAGGCCACCAAACATGACCAAACAAACATTTTATTCCGATGAGGGTCACTGACCACACTTTGGTAATCATTTTCAGCCATAGTTTGAAACAGAGGTTATGTTAGACTTTTTCATTGTCCGTCATTTTGACAGACAGGGCTATTTTTGCTTGTCATTTTAATGTCAGTTTGACGTCATGTCCCGCATATTGCAGTGGAAACAATCACCTGTAGCCTGGGAAATTACTGTGAAGCTGTCAGATAGGCCTATACTCTGATTCGGTGAGATGCTAACTTTCATAGTTGCAACTTTCATGTTTTCATGTGCACTCAAGCGCTCTGGCGCGCGGCGCGAATGTGTTAGCATATTGCTATGCTAGCGGGCTCATTTGTAGCCATAGAGAGAGGAAGATAGCCGTAATCAAAAACATCCACGTTTTCCCTACTTAAATACAGTTGCATGAGTAGTTGATAAAAATGTGTAAAAAACATGAAACGTGGCGATTTTCCAAGTGAATAAACAGGAGAACCACAATGTGTGGCGCAATAGCACTTGGGAGTACTTCGACCTAGCGTAGTAATATTAATTAACACCTAATTGTAGATCCTATCCACCACAGAGTCCCCAGCCGACCCCTCAGCCTCCGTAAATAGAGACAACCTGCCCTGCTGCCGTTAGTTTGAGCTGACTTAGCAAAGTAGCAGGTAGTGGTAAAGTAGATTGTGAACAATCATGGTTATAACATGCATTGTGAAGGGTTGTGATAACAAGCAGAAGTATTATAGTGATTTCATGTTTCATAGAATTCCGCTTCGCTGCAAACGGTGGATAGGATCTACAATTAGTTCAAGTTCAAGTTTCACTTTATTTATCCTTAGAAAAGGAAATGTAGTGTGCAGCAGGGTGTCTAAAACACATACACAGTAAAAGCACCGGCAGATGGCAACACCATTGACAGCACAGCACAGCACAGCACAGTTCTTAATAGAGGAAACCTAAAGCGGCGCCCTGAGGGGAGCAGATTAAACTCCCCAAAAAGTGGGTGATCAGGGCAGTTTAAACTGTGGTCAGCCCTGACCCCTGACCCTATTATCATATACATGTGGTCAGCCTTACCCCTGACCCTATTATCATATACATGTGGTCAGCCTTACCCCTGACCCTATTATCATATACATGTGGTCAGCCTTACCCCTGACCCTATTATCATATACATGTGGTCAGCCTTACCCCTGACCCGTTTATCATATACATGTGGTCAGCCTTACCCCTGACCCTATTATCATATACATGTGGTCAGCCTTACCCCTGACCCGTTTATCATATACATGTGGTCAGCCTTACCCCTGACCCGTTTATCATATACATGTGGTCAGCCTTACCCCTGACCCTATTATCATATACATGTGGTCAGCCTTACCCCTGACCCGTTTATCATATACATGTGGTCAGCCTTACCCCTGACCCTTTTATCATATACATGTTGGAGCTGTGGTACTGTAGCTGTAGCCCAACCACCTTAGACACTACATTAACCAGCTTTGATAGCTTACGCTTGCTGGTCATTGAAAGACCACTGTACCACACCACAATACAAAAAGTCAAGACTGATTCAATAAAACACCGGTAAAACAAAGTCATCAGAGTCCTGCACACACTAAATTATTTCATTTTCCGCAAAAAAAAGTCTCTGTTGGGCCTTTTTACATGCAGCATCTGTGTTGCTCTCAAAAGATAGTTTGCTGTCAATGATGGTTCCTAAAAAATTATATTCATCTACCATCTCAACATTCATGTTCTGAATGACAGTTTGAGAAACATTGTGCTGTGTTCTACGGAAATCAATAATCATATCCTTTGTCTTGGAAACATTGATAGACAGATAAAAGTTTTCACACCAAGCAATGAAATCATCAACTACAGGACCATGCCCTACCTCATCCTTGTTCAGAAGGCTCACTATAACAGTGTCATCTGCAAATTTCATGCAGTGCCTATTCTCATACTTACTCCTACAGTCATTTGTGTATAAAATAAAAAGCAATGGTGAAAGAACACAACCCTGTGGAGAGCCTGTGGAAGAAAGGGCCTTTGAGGATAAGGCACCATTAACCCTAACACACTGCGACCTACAGTACATGTCTTTGACAGAAAGTCCAGTATCCAGACCATTAAGTTAGGGCTCAAGTTAAAAAGAGCCTGAAGTTTCTCAGCCAACAGGTAGGGCTGGATGGTATTAAACGCTGAAGAGAAGTCGATAAAAAGGAGCCTAGCATGAGTTTTTGAGGTATCCAGATGTTGATAAAGGGAATTTAACAATTAAGTATTGCATCCTCAACACCTCTGCTAGCCCTATATGCAAACTGGAGGGGATATAGCGGTTCCTCCACCTGTCTCAGTAACTCCTGCTTCACCAACTTCTCAAAGGTCTCCATCACCAATGAGGTGAGTGCTACAGGTCGAAAGTCATTTAAGACCTTGGGGTTCTTATACTTAGCCACAGGAATGATTGTAGAGTGTTTCCAAATCTTTGGCACTGTTTGAGTTTGGAGAGATTGAGTGAAAATCACTTTGAAGATCTCACTTAACTGACCAGCACAAGACTTGAGAACTCGACCACTGATGTTATCAGGGACAGGACTTTTCCTAACCTTGGTTTGTTTAAATAATGATTTGACCTTGGAGACATCAATATCAAAAGCAGAAGAGTCACTGACCAAATTGTCACTCATGTGACTGCTTCTCGCACAAAAGTCACTGTTAGAGAATCTCATATAAAAACTGTTTAATTAATTTGCTAGCTGCTCATCAGAATTAAACCCATTCAAGGACACAGTGTTGTTGCCTTTATGTAGGCCTGTCATTAGTTTCATGCCATTCCACACAGACCTGAGATCAGACTCATTGAATTTGGACTCAATTCTACATTTGTACTGAAGTTTAGCCTTAGCAATTTCAGCTCGCACAACCTTCCTAATTTCAGCAGATGCACTCTTGTCACCACTATTAAAAATAGACCTCTTTTCTCTTAGTAGATTTTTCAGTTTTTTAGATATCCAAGGCTTATTGTTGGGATAGGAAACAACTGTCTTAGTTGGGATCACACTGTCCACACAGAAAGAGATGTAACTGCATACAGCATCTGTCAGTTCATCAATGCTGCTAGATGAATCTTGAAAGACGGACCAGTCGGTACAGTCAAAACAGCCCTGTAGGGCCAAAGTGCTCTCCTGGTTCCACACCTGGACCACATGTGACTGCACCTTGTCTCTGTGCAGCACAGGTCTGTACGTGGGGAGGAGATGCACCATTATGATGCACCACTATAGGGGGACCTGCAACAGACTTATAGGCTCCCTTAATAGAGCCATAGCAGAGATCCAATGTTCTGTTCCCCCGAGTGGGGCAGATGACGTACTGGGTGAAACTGCTCAGCGATTTTTTACAGTTGACATTAAAATCACCAAGGAAGAAGCATGGGGCATCGGGAGAGATAGATTGTAGTCTCTGAGCTACTGAGAAGATGACGTCAGGAGCGGTTTTGGTGTCCGCTCTGGGGTGAATGTACACTACTGTCAGAAATATTTGGGGGAGTTCCCTAGGCAGATAGAATGGTCTAACAGACACCGACAGCAGCTCGATGTCCGGTAAGCAAATTTGTTCACGCACAGTGGCACCATTGCACCACTTAGGATTAATGTACAGGCAAACACCCCCGCTGTGATGCTTCCCCGTCACCTCTGGGTCACGATCCAGACGGATCGGAACCCCATAACCATCAATGTTCACGGTAAGAATTAGGTGTTAATTAATATTACTACGCTAGGTCGAAGTACTCCCAAGTGCTATTGTGCCACACATTGTAGTTCTTCTGTTTATTCGCTTGGAAAATCGGCACTTTCATGTTGTGTGACCTTACACATTTTTATCAACTACTCGTGCAACTGTATTTAAGTAAGAAAAACATGGATGTTTTTGATTACTGCTATCTTCCTCCCTCTATGGCTACGTCTGAGCCCACTAGCATAGCAACATGCTAACACATTCGCGCCGCGCGCCAGAACGTTTGAGTGCACGTACCGACACAGGAGAGGTATGACTCAACTCGTGAAAGTTAAGGTAAGAACATATATTACTACTGTAACAGACTGGTATCATAATGAATGTATTATCCCCTCGGGGCTTTCCGTAGTGAAATGATATATTCCTGCTCTCGCGGTAGAGAGCGCTATTCTGGATACTGTGTTACAGATGATGACTAAGTGCAGTAAACTGTTCTCAACAACTTCTGACTAACGAATTATTATAATATAGTAATAAGTGCTAAAGCTCGGTTACATTGGTGACAGCGGTTTTAACGCTTGTGACGCTCGAAGTTTTGTTTACTGTAGTCGTTTTCTTTTGTTAGTGTGTAGTGAATGTCTTGTTAACGTTAGGCTAGCTAGTTTGGCCATTGTTGCCTAGCTTCACCGGTTCCTAGGCTAATAGAATACGAAGGCAAGGAGAGAAACTTTTTCAACATGTGGTGCAAAGAGGAGGAAGATTCGTTGCTGTTTAACACTCGGCGGGACAAAGATTATCAGGCCGCCAGGGTGAAGATTGACCTTCCACCTGCGTTTTCTGGGGAGGATGACAAACAAAGTTTTCTCTGCTGGGCACGTCAATTTGAAGTGGCAGTCCGCGCTCTCGTGGAGGGGGACGAGGGAAGAGAGTATCATTATGAACTGGTGAGAATTCTACCAACTCGTTTGAGCAGAGCAGCATTCCTGTTGTGGGATAGCCTTCCTGCTACAGTCCAGGCTGATTATAAGACTGTTAAAGAGAGACTTAAAGAAGCCTTTGGTCGCAAACAGTTTTTGGACCGTTTCAAAGCAAATCTCTCTACCCGCCCTCGCGCTCCACATGAGAGCCTTGTTGTTTATGCTGCTGATATCAACAGACTTGTGCTAGAGGCATTCCCTGACTATGGGAAAAATGCTACGAAAGAGGAGAAGTTTCGCCGCTTCCTTGCTGGTCTGGATCCTGAGCTGAGAGTAAAGTGTCACGAACAAGGGGCAACAGACATGGAGGAGGCATTGGTGATCGCTGAGAGGTGTGAAAATGCTAGAGAGGCTGTTAAATTGGACTATGCGAGTACTAGTGGCACGGCTGGCTTTACCGCCGCTGTTGGGGGTCCTGTAGCCTCTGTTCACTCACTGACTGATTATGGGAGTTTACACAAAACAGTACATAGCCTTGCCGAGGAGTTGAGGAATATGCGAGTAGAGATGAAAATGATGGCCGAGGAAAATCTTCGACTGCGGACGAAAGTGCAGGTGGATGGCGCAGCTCTCCTCCATCAGGGGGAGCCCATGCTATTGCACCTGTGGAGGTTCTGGATGCCAGTTGCGGACCTCCCGTGAGCCACAGCGAGGCCGTTCGCCGGATAGGAGATTCCCGTCACCTGGGGGAGACCGGAGGCCGTTCATGGCGTCCCGCAGCCACGGGAGTCCTGGTCCTGCCTGGTCACCGGGGAGGCGCAGCCCCAGCCCAGGCCATCGCACCCACTATGAGGAGGAGACACCCAGGAGACGGGGAGTGCGTTTTTTTCTCGCCTCACAACGAAGCCAGCTCAGCCGACAGGGAAACGGGATGTAGCTGATGTTGCGGCCCAAACGCCAGCTGCTCTCTCTTTGGGCCCACAGACTGACACAGGTGACAATGACTCAGTTATGAATGTGTCTGGGAACAACACTGAAAGCGAGATGCCTGTTTCTTATGTCAAAGGTGTGATTGAGGGCACAGTGGTTCCTGTGCTACTAGATTCAGGATCAAGCGTATCTCTTATTAGTGCTGAGTTCCGCATGTCTGTCCCTGCACTCCGTATCCGCCCCTTAAGGAAAAACTATGTAACTGCCCGTGCAGTGAATGGACAAATGTTAGACACGTTGGGCACAATTTCTGTTGTTTTATGTCTAGGCACAGACTCATGGCAACACACTTTCCATGTGTTGAGGGAAACTACGCAAGCAGTGTTATTGGGCTGGGACTTTTTGCTGAAGAACCATGCCCTTTTGGACGTTGCACATGCCAGATTACAACTATGGGACACTACCATCCCTCTACTCAGGGGAAGAGACCTAACCCCTGTGTGCTGTAATGTGTCTATTGCCAACACCATGGCCTTCCCCCCTCTCAGTGAGATCATTGTACCTGTTAATGTCCATCCACCTACCTTATCTGGTGCCTATTCATGTCACTTTGTTGGCTATCTAGAGCCTAATATCCCTGACACTTCGAATCTAGTAGTGGCTCACACAGTCACCTCAGTGAAGAATGGACTGACATGTGCTCGGGTTCTAAACCCTACTAAAAATGATGTTGTTTTACGGCAGGGCACTCATTTAGGGGAATTCTACTCTGTGAGTGAGGCTGACTTAAATTCATTGCCACACAAGGTGGCTGCAGTGACGGCTGATACACCCCCTCTGTCTTCCTGTGTTTTGCCGTCTGTGTCATTGGACGAGTCCCCCATCTCAGAAGCACAGAAGGCAGCACTCTCAGAGTTGCTGCAGCAGCACAAGGACGTTTTCAGCACCACAAATAGGAACACTGGTAAATGCACACAGGTGAAACACCGCATTCACACAGGAAACCATCCTCCACTCAAGCAACGTGCATACCGAACATCCCCTGAAAAAAAAGCTGAGATTGAGAAACAGGTGGGAGAGCTGCTCGCAGATGGTGTCATTGAAGAGAGCTGCAGCCCCTGGGCCTCTCCAGTTGTTTTAGTAAAGAAAAAGAATGGTCAATGGAGATTTTATGTTGACTACAGGCATGCCTCAACAGTGTGACCGTGAAAGACTGTCATCCTCTGCCACGGGTAGATGACACACTGGATGCACTGGCAGGTGCTGTGTGGTTCAGCACATTAGACTTTTCGAATGGATTTTGGCAAATTGAAGTTGCGGAAGAGGATCGAGAAAAAACTGCGTTTACCACCGGGCGAGGCCTCTATCAGTGGCGATCTATGCCCATGGGTCTTTCAAACTCGCCCGCAACATTTCAAAGAATGATGGAGCTTGTCCTCAGGGGTCTGCCTTGGAACATCTGTATGGTGTACCTGGACGATGTCCTTCTTTACAGTGCCACTTTTGAGGAACATCTTTCCAGCCTCGGCGAGGTATTTTCAAGAATTAAGACCGCCGGATTAAAATTAAACCCCTCAAAGTGTCACCTTGCCCGGAATCATGTGCTGTTTTTGGGACACACAATTTCTCAACATGGTCTACAGCCTGATCCAAAGAACACTGATAAAGTCAGAAAATGGCCAACTCCTCAGTCTCCATCTGAAATCAGAGCCTTTGTGGGCTTATGCTCATATTACAGGCGCTTTGTACACAATTTTGCCAAACATGCCACCCCTCTGAATCGTCTGATGGGTAAAAATGTACCTTTTGAGTGGACTGTGGACTGTGAAACATCATTTAACTATCTGAAAAATTCGCTGTCCTCTGCTCCCATTGTGGCCCTACCGGACTTCAATGTGCCCTTTAAAGTGTTCACAGACGCCTCAAAGGAGGCTGTTGGTGCCGTTTTAGCCCAAGTTAAAGAAGGGGTGGAGCATGTGGTGGCGTACGCTAGCCAAACATTAAATCAGACACAGCGTCGCTGGTCCACATTTGACCGTGAACTGTGGGCAGTTGTGTGGGCTGTGCGTGAGTTCAGGCATTACATTGGCCTTACGTCCTTTACCATTGTCACAGACCACCGCCCTCTGTTGGGGCTCAGACGCATGGCTCTCGATAATGACCCAACAGGCAGGCGAGGTAGATGGATTTTGGAGCTGGACCCACTCAATTGGGACATTGTGTACAAAGACGGTCAACGTCATATGCAGACGCTCTCTCCCGGCGGCCGGAGAGGGACAGCCTGGCTGACAGCATAGCAAGCTACTCAGACAACATGGTGGGAGTAAACGCTATACACCCAATGCCTCCAGACCCAACTAATCTGCAACCTGACACAGGGGTCTGCCTGTCATCACAGGCACTCACAGCGGATGCGCCAAGGGCGGTAGGAACAGGCATCCTACCATCGCTGTCCACCCTGGGACATGATGTGGCAGACATTAAAGCGCAACAGGAGGCAGATGTGGTCATTGGAGTTGTTCTCGGCTGGATGGAGATATCCCGGAGGCCGTCTCGACCACGACTGAGGGGCGCCTCTTACAGTTTGAGGAAGCTGTGGACAGAATTTGATCGACTAATTATGCAAGATGGACTATTATGTCGGTCTGTTGTCTCGTCCCTCACCGGTGACAGACTAAATCAAATTGTGGTCCCCTCTGCTCTCATACCTGATATCCTGCAGCGACTACATGGTGGCCCGGCCTCTGCCCATTTCTCAGCTGAGCGTGTGTGGGAGCATGCACGCCAGATCTGTTTCTGGCCCTCCATGTTCAAAGACATCAAGAACTGGTGTGAACAGTGCACAGCGTGTCAGACACGCCGGTCCCCAGTGCCACCACATCGTGCACCAATGGGGGGCTCTTGTGCAACTCGTCCATTTGAGAGAGTGGCGGCTGACATTGTTGAGTTGCCATTGACAACCAAAGGGAACCGGTACGTGCTGGTAGTTGAAGATTATTTCACAAAATTTGTTAATTTATATCCTCTGCAAAACCAGACAGCACAAACAGTAGCGCGATGCCTCTTTGAGGATTATGTGTTAGTGCACGGTGTACCGGAGCGCTTGCACAGTGATCAGGGGCGTCAGTTTGAAGCAGAGGTGATACAGAACCTCTGTCAGCTGCTGGGAATCACAAAAACACGCACCACTCCCTACAATCCAAAATCAGATGGAATGGTTGAGCGTTTTAACAGGACCTTAATTGACCAGCTGGCTAAAACTTTACTGGAGTGTGGGGGTGAATGGGATGAATATGTGAAGCAAGTGTCCTTCGCTTACAATACCTCAGTGCATGCCAGCACACGTTTCACTCCCTACTTCCTTGCCCACGGACGTGAGGCGAGGGTTCCGGTTGACATTCTGATACCTACTCGTGCCTTGGCGTCGCTGGCACCTGGATCTCACAGTGAGTTTGTCTCCTCATTGCGAGACAAACTGGAGTCTGCCTTCAGCAGAGCCAGAATGAGTAATGAGGATGCTCATGAGCGGCAGAAGCTTTATCATGACGAGAGAGCCCGACACAAACCTTACAAGGTGGGTGCAATGGTGTGGCTTAACAACCCAGTTGAAAGCCGCATGAAATTAGCCCCACACTGGAAAGGGCCCTATCAGGTCTTGCAGGTATTGGACTCAGGCGATGTACCGGGCCTCACCTACCGTATCATCAACCCCTTGGACTGTGATGAGCGACAGCAGGTGGTGCATTATGACAGATTGAGGCCTTATACACTGCCAGTTCACCTGCCTGAACAGCCGCGAAAGTCCAGTCCTCCTTTGCCCCCGGTCCCTTGTTCTTCTGGGATTGTGTTTTCGGGCCCGGATCACGATGGACTGTCTGATGCAGCTGAGGGGCCGTGTTTGGCAGAGCACACTGCACCGCCAGGCCCTACCAGGAGTCGGCAAGGGAGAGCACTAAAGGCCCCTGGACATTTCAGTGATTTTGTTGTCTACTGAGTGTGTGTGAATTGCAGTTCTGGTCGACGGTGTTTTACTTTCCGTTGAGATTGTAAAAAAAAAAAAAAAAAAAAGAAAAAAACATGGGGACATATCTTGTTGTTTTGGTTAAGTGTGTGTGGAATACAATACCATGTCTGGATGCATACTGTACCTACTGCATATCTGACCTATATGTTGATTAGTATGCTGTTTACATTTTCAGGGATTACCTGGAATATTTTCTGCATGGGTGTTTTCTATGTGGAGTTGCTTTATACCTACACTGTTAGTGGTTGTTCTTTTGTAAACGAGGACGTTTACTCTTGGAGGGGGGGACGTATGTAACAGACTGGTATCATAATGAATGTATTATCCCCTCGGGGCTTTCCGTAGTGAAATGATATATTCCTGCTCTCGCGGTAGAGAGCGCTATTCTGGATACTGTGTTACAGATGATGACTAAGTGCAGTAAACTGTTCTCAACAACTTCTGACTAACGAATTATTATAATATAGTAATAAGTGCTAAAGCTCGGTTACACTACTGACATTGGGTGGCGTGTTCCTTTAAAGATGCAGTAAGCGATTACGCAGGAAGTCGTGTTTGTTTATGTTTTGGTTTATATCTAAATGTGTTAGCAGATGCTTTTGTCCAAAACAATGTACATTACATTTTAACCAGGTTGTTTTGGTGCAGTCTAATTATAGCATACCTACGACAGTAGGGCTACAAGGGCCAAGTCAGCTATCATTACCCCATACAGAATCACTAGCTTTGCTTCTCTGGTCTTCACACCATATCTAATTGAACTAGAGCAGAAACACATTCATGAACATGTTCACAATTATTAATTATGACAAAGCTTGACTTGCATGTTTTTTTTTTAATCTAATTTTTAAAATGCCCTGAACCAGCATCTGCTGTGTTATGATATGGCTCTGTATTAATACTGGTCTGAGAGGAAGTAAGGTGGCTTGAAAACGGCAGAGAAGGACCCACAGACAAGATCGTGTATGTAGGGAGCCCCAGAAGGCCAGGGGGCTGATCTGCACCCCTAGTTGGGCTTGTTTGTTGTTTGTCATCTCCGGGGAACTTCCTTCAACCGCATGCCTTTGGAACCTATTAGCATGGGGAAAGTTCATAAACACTCATCGCTTGTTGTGTGATGCTGCAATTAGAGTGGGAGCTGTAAACAAAACAAATCCATTTGCACAGCAGATGTAGGTTCTGTATTCTTGCCGTTTCACTGCATCAACCCTCAGCCCTGCAGACCCTCTGGACACTCTAAGAACGTTGGAAATCAGAGTTTTGATTATTATTATTGAATATTATTTCTATGCTGTCTGTTTCATGCTGTCAGTATGAAACAAACTTTTATGATCACCACAGGGCAGGGCAAGAAAAAAATCAGAGGAAAGAGGATGGGAAACAGGGGAATTAGGAACATGCTTGCAGCTTAGACTCTGAAGCTCCCACTGAGCGAAGGGCAGAGATGAGAGAAAGAGAGAGAAAAACAGAATTTGAGAGAAGGGAGCAATAGAACTCTCTGACATGGGTGTTTGAGCAGAAATGGGGTAAGGAGGCCAGGAGGAGGTTGATGTGGGTGTATCGGAGTGTAAGAGTGTGTGTGTGGGGGGATGGGGGGGGGGGGGGGTAGGAAGTTTGAGGGGGCAAATAAGCAAACTCAGGGCTTTAAGAACAAAGTTCAGGCCCAAACAACCCACCAAGCACACACTATAGCGCTCATTCACCCCCAGGGTGTAATGCAGATCTAACTGCCCCCTCCAACACCATGTGCGGGAGGGCAAGGGCATGATGATTTAATAAGGCAGCTGGAGGGTGATGGTGATTAGGCAAAGACTCGCCACACCACCACCACCAGCTCCACCTTCCCTTTGTTTTTATGGGAACTGAAATCCCTTTGATTGGAGCAAACAAATCAGCCGAAACTGGAAAATGATTTCCCTGAGTAAATTGCTTTTTTATTCTCTTCCCCCCTGTACAGGAACAACTGACATAACTTCCTTCACAATCCAGGTGGTGCTCATTGAGCTTATTTTCTGTGTCATTGTTCTCACTGACGTCTTTCAAAAATTTACACAAATATAAATATACAAAAAAAAAACTTAGTATTGTGTGAAAATGCTTCACACCCGTTTGCATGGACAACTCTGTTTGGCTCCAGAGAGTTGTAAATTGTGGATGAATTGTTGGGCGTTTCTCTTCGCAGCTCAAACATCCTACTGACTAACTGCTCCCAATGTCGTTGCTTGTCGGACGGCGTTAGATAGCAGTGCTGTGATGGGTTGCAGTTAAGACACTGGGGATGAGGGAACATGTGGAGAAAAGCAGGCAGTTTTACAGTTAACAAAATGTCTGGCTGAGGCACTGAAAAAGGTTGTTTGGCATTTTCTTGAAAGAGGCCATATGGATGCAATTTGGACAGACTTTTCCAGGGGAGAGAAGAGGGGGAACAGTAGAATGGTGAGGTAAAGGGAAAGTGTTCAGCTGCCTCACCAAAAACAAGTTTGTCCCATGTCTTCAGTAGGCTATCTCACAAATAATTAAGCGATATATTGT
Organism: Alosa alosa; assembly: GCF_017589495.1. Classification (NCBI taxonomy): domain Eukaryota; kingdom Metazoa; phylum Chordata; class Actinopteri; order Clupeiformes; family Clupeidae; genus Alosa; species Alosa alosa. The sequence goes on from NC_063197.1 coordinate 12,213,328, forward strand.
TGTTGTGCCTTAAAATAATGGTTTCAAACTTATTTTATGATGATAGGTGAATAATAGACAGAACTACATCTCTGTCAGTAGGCTACTGATGCGAACCCAGAATGTTTGGCATTTCGTTGTGTAGCTTTGTTGTTCCAACCAGGAATATAACCCTTTTCGACAGTTCTCAATGCATTGGGTATCCTCTTAGCGGTAAAAGGGGTACCCATGTACATTGAAAACTGACTAAAAGGGGGATTACTATGTTTGAATCCTATTTACTGAACTCGTTAAAGTTTAAACATTGTACACAAAGATCTGGCACAAACTCAATGTTCTTATCTGTTCTCACTTTGGTTGGTGCTACTGTATGTAAAGACCAGCTAGCACCATGTTAGGTTGTAAGAACTGAAAGAACTCTCCTTGTGATGTTATATCTGGTATTTGACATCAGTTGAAAGACATGTGGGAAAGGCTCAGCATGTTACCGACTTCATAACTCCCCGCTCTATGGTCTAACAGCAGATCCCACATGAGCGTCTCATCGATAGCCCCCGTCGCTAAATCCGACGCGTGAATAAAAGTGTCAGACCGCTGTGTTACAGACCCCTTTTAACGCGATATGAAATTCGAAATGGGGTGATGTAATAAATAACATGTGGACTTTAGAACCACGTGAACCTGATCCCCAAGAGCGGGAACCAGGCAACGATAAGCTCACACATGGCACGATACCACTTACCACTTCCCCGATCAGAGCCCCATACCCCCTTCAGCACGTACTTCAGCTCATTTCAACCTCTTCATAAATAAAATCAGCAGAGAGCATTTGCCCCACGGGGTTATGGACACTTGCCAAAATATAGGAGGCTCCCCCTTTCCCCTGTTTTGTATTTTGGATGTACTGCACATTAGAATTCCTCCACCTCCATATGGTTCCTGTTTAAGGTAAAGACACTGGCTCCAGAAGCAAGAGGGAGGCTGAAGCTTATTAAATCTCCATAAACAGATATCCTCTCCTACGGTTTAAAGAGAGCAGAAGGAAAAAATCCCCCTCTTCTTTGCTATCTGTAAACGCTACCTTCCCAGCTGAAAACTCAGTGCCAGATCAAAGTTGGGGATGAAAGGCCATCGGGCGTGTAAACTGTCTGATGTCGGAGCCCTTTGGCTTGGGAAGGATAAACATGGAGGTGGGTAGTTTTGACTTCTGATGAAGAGAGATTGCCTGGCACAGGGGGAGTTTAGTCAAACTGATGGGGGTGTTGTGATTGCAGACGCTCGTTTTGCTTCTCTCTCTCTCTCTCTCTCGGTCTCTCTTTAAAAATCCATCGGAACTCCAGAGCTTTGTTTTAGAGAACAGATGTGATTTCTCGCTCCTTTCGCAGATGAAACGTCATGCAGAAAAGAGCCCAAATGCGAACAGTGAAGAAAGCTAATGAGGGACTGGATTGATATTGCATGCTTGCCAGACTGGAGAGGAGAGGTAAGTGGGGTGGGGTCGGAGTGGGGTGGTAGGGGGTTGAAAGCTGTGAATGGCAATCGTAACAGGTCCTGGCCTGCCATTGGGCCTTATGCCCTGAAAGAGCTTTAATCAGCAATCATCAACAACCTTGACTTCTAATGGGGCCGCATAACACACACACTCACACACACACACACACACACACACACACACACACACACACACAGAGTCAAAGAACTCACGCTCAGGGAGCGTTACAGTACCCAAGAGGAATGAAACAGCATGCAATCAACATCTCACCTCATCAAGATACAGCAATCCTCGTAATGCCTGGAGGTCCTTCCACAGTCCCCACAGACAGAGAGCTTTCTGGGAAACTGGATGACCAACAGCACAGGGGTTCATACCGGCTCACAACTTTTTTTTTTTAAGTCTGTATGAATCAACAAACAGGCTGTCACACTCTAGCGCAAGGCTGGACTGAAGTGAACTTTGTGAACTTCTCATTAATGCCCTTAAGCCCAATTGTCTCAGGGTCAGTGGATCTACAGGCAGGAAATTGGGGCCTTAAAATCAGCAAAGAGAAAAGAGAGACCTCAATCACTGGAGATGACCGAAGGCCTGGACCCTTAATGCTTCCAGTCAGAAGAGCTTTGATGGCCTTTTGTATGACAAATGTAGGTCACTATAGGACACTAAAATAAGTGGGTTAACACCAGTGGTAATGAATTTGCAACTGAAAACTATAGTAACACACACCATGTAGATATTTTACCTTAAAGGCGAACTATTCAGGTTTTTTAGCTTAATATGCAGGTTTTTTAGGTTCATTTACCTTAACTTAACAGCTTCGGATTCATTGGAATGATTAAATGACTTCGGCTTGAATGGTGGCTGTCTCACTTCCCCCTAGCGCCTGTGAGCGGAAAAAACACCCTTGCAACTTTGGGCCGGCGGGCCTCAGTGTCAGGAAGTATAACGAGTGTAACAAATTGCTTTACTTCATTTAAATGCACATACACGCCAGGCACCGGCTAGAACGAGGTAGCGATGGAGTTTCTCAGACAATCGTGATGACAGAGCCAGCGAAAAAGAAGCAAAAAACGAGAAAAGAAATTGCCAATACTGCATAGTTTCTCTTTAAAATAACCTTCAAACCTTCCAACTCATTGAGATGCCACACTGACTTATAATAAGGAAAATAGGAAAATAGAGTTTCTGCCAATGTGTGCCTGGTATGCCTGTTTGTGTACTTATGTGGGTAGCAGTGTGGCCTTTTCGTCAGTTATAGATGAATTCGGTACGTTACGTAGTGATTATGAATCTTTGAGGTAGAGATTGTTCGTGTTGACAGGCCGGCTGCAACACTGGACCCCATATCCGGCTAGTTGCTCGTGGTTGCAGTATGTGTGATCAGTCAGGAATGCCCAGTGTTGTTATGTCTTCTGGAATGCGGAGTCTTCATCGGTGGATCTGCGTCAGTTGGATCTGACCTAGTAACTCCAGTCTTCCATTCCAGCCATTTCACAACACTGACACACACACATACACACACCCACATACACACCTACATATAGACACACACACACACACCAGCACACTCACCCCCCCACACACACACAAACACTAGCAAGCATCTCACATTCCTCTCGCTTACTCTCCAGGGTGCGTATAGGATGATTCACATAAGACTAGTCTATCTTCCCTTTTCCGACTTACTCCACTCTAGAGGAATGCATGATTCTAATCTGAAACACCAGAACCCCAGAAACTCAAGCTGTTCCATCACAGAGAGGGGGTTTACCACAGAAACATCATCAACCTGTGCGATATGACCAGCTCAACATGGTCAGAAAGAAGACTCACTCTCAAAAAATACTAAAGGAGGAGCTAAACTTTAATGTCTAGCATGACATATGAATTCATTCGGAGTAGCTTTTGGGCCCCAAAAGAAAGCTTCTAAAAAAATAAGCTACATCAGATTTCATATAGTTGTCCAGCTTGTTCATTTGCAAGAAGAGATCTAGTATGACATGGAATTGGGTTCATACAGATGTTATCTGAATTAAATTACTTTTGGAACAATGCCAAAGATGGCGGCTGGAGGCTTCTGGTTCTCTCATCCTGGTGTCATCCCCTAAGAGCTCAAAAACATTTCTATATATTTGTAGGAAATCATTTTTTATTAACTGGGAGTGTTTTGTGTGTGTGTGTGGTGTGTGTGTGTGTGTGTGTGTGTGTGTGTGTGTGTGTGTGTGTGTGTGTGTGTGTGTGTGTGTGTGTGTGCAAAAAGTCAGTTGGGGGCCCCCATGCCAGAGAAAAAGGGTGGAAAAACATTTCTATATATTTGTAGGAAATATTTTTTTATTAATGAATGATATTTCTTGTTTTGCACAAAACCTTGCCAGGTATATGTAGTAACCCTTTTGGAAAATGAATGCGCCCGGGAGCCCCGCTAGGCCATTGGTTTCAGTGATTTCAGACCTGCTAAGAGGGAAACCCCCCTAAGCTGTTTTAACATCACTTAAACCTACAGCCTCACTGGGCGTATTGCTTAAGAAGAGTAGCCACACACTCTTTTCTTTTTAAACTATTCACTGGCCGACATTTCGGCAGACTCATCCGGGTTCAGCTTTCATCAGGGTTCCAACCATTGGTCAGTGAACAATTTGTGGTTACTATTCATTAGATTATTATTGTTTATAATACAGTATATTATCATAATCAGCACCTCTGGTTTGGTATGCATTTTCTCATTCATCCTACTAGCTGACCCTCTGGAACCCATGTGTGCTTGACCAGGAGTGGACGTGATAAAACAGCTCCAGATTCGGTTCCGTGTAAGCTGTGGTCTGGGGAGGCACTCCCCGGGTGCTAATGGGCCCGTAGGCGAGAGGGTTGTGTGTGTTTACCAGCTTGTTGCCAGGAGACCAACACTGGTTATATCATATTTCCTCCAGAGACAGGCCTCATCCAAACATGCCAGAGAAAAAGGGTGGAAAAACAGATCTATTTCAAGGGGGCCCCCAACTGACTTTTTGCACACACACACACACACACACACACACACACACACACACACACACACACACCACACACACACACACACAACACTTCCAGCAGGGTTGCACATACACGCACGCACACACACACACAGAAAAAGAGGGAAAAGTACATACAAACATACACATAGAAAGAGAAACACAGATACACACATTCACAAATAGAGAAACACACACACACAGACACACATGTTCACACATACACACACCACAGGTATGGATTCTAAACACATAGTGTAAGCCCTGTCCAGCCTGAGCAACGGAGCGGTCCTCCAGCCTCCCCCATGTCTGCCTGGCACAGACTCTGTGTCTCTGGCCTGACAGATGAGCCGCTGGGGCTGTGGTGTTCACGAGAGAAAACCTCCATCTCTGGCATCAGCGGCCTTCAGCTTGTGAAGGAAGGGACAGGTGCAGATCATAGATCATACGACACTTCCATGCCTTCAACTGGTACCTGGCACGTAGACAAACTCTCTCTCTCTCTCTCTCTCTCTCTCTCTCTCTGTCTCTCATGCACACAAACATATATACTCACTCTGACACACATACTGTACACAGTGCCCTCTCTGGAGTCTTTATAAGCAATGCTTTAAACGCTGCTTGCTGTTATCATCAAAGAGGGAAATGGCTGGGTTTACTGCTGTGCGCAGTAACGAGAGATCGTGTTAATGTTCACAGATAGAGAGGCGGCCGTGGCGGAATAGCAAGGACGTGCTGGGAAAAGGCCCAGGCTCGGGATAGAGTGCCCTCTGGCCTACTGGACATCAGAGCCTTGAGGGAGCCCTATAAAACCTGCCCACTCAAGCCTCTCCTCTCCACACACATACACACACTTAGACGCACGCACAAACACGTGTACACATACAGTCAGACACCAATACACACACACAAACCTATGTATACACTCAGATGCAAATACACACACACTCGCACACACACAAACACAGGTCCTTATTAGGAGAGTTCGTTGCAGTTAAAACAAGCAGCAGTCACTCATGCTCTTGACAGGGTGACGGAGAGAATTCTACCGAGGGTTAGCATTCAGCTGTCTGATTCCATCCCAACAAAACCCTCCGTGATAACACACGAGGATGTCTCGGAATAGCCTTTATTGGTCTGCAGCCAAAGCTCTTACATTTAATTCCATGCTGGATAGATCATTTCACTTTCGAGCACCACTGCGGGTAGGGAGTGTGCAGGTTCCCAGAAATCACATGGCATCTCTTATTGAAACACTGGCCAACAATAGGCATAGGTTATCTGACCTTTCCCCCTGGGCAGTGGGGGAGTGTAATGGAGTGGGCAGTGAGGACATGTGTTAAGACGTTACTCATGACCGCTAGGAGTGTAGCGATTAGATAGGCATTTCTGGCCTGCCAGTGTCTTTCCACCAGTGTGACGGGACCCCAGAGCCCCCTATCCTCCAGTCTCTCTCTCCCTCTCTCTTTCACTCTTTTGCGGCTGCACGTATCTTTTTGCACAGAACAGTGGGCCCATGTGCGTCTATTCTCCCTGACTCACGTCTTCCCGTGAACACAGAGGCCTGCTGGGACTCTTATTCACTGAAATCCATTCCCAAAGGATACGGGTGTGTGTTCAGTCTGACTGAATATTACTCTCCCCCTGCTAAATGACCAGCATGTGTGTGTGTGTGTGTGTGTCGGCCCCTGGGCGTAATGGCTGTATTGATCGTCTGAGTGCTACTGCAGACTGGGCTGTGCTAGGCAAGCTGTGGTCAGATGGAACGGATACCTCAGTAATGTGCCTGTCTGGGAGCTGGTGGGTGATTGACAGGAAAGTGGGGAGTGTGGAGAGGGTTCCCTGGGCCAGCTGGGCCTCAGGCTTAGGAGGAAAACCAGAGGCTGAGACAGGAGAGAGCTCTACACATGGGACATTTCATCATTTGCCAACAAAGTTATGTTGCGGACAGAATGAAATATCACTTCTGGTTTTGGGAGCTTAAAACACAATGCATTTCACAAGGATTATTTTGTACACTGATTCAGATATTCAATGAATTCAATTTATTCTACTGATGGATGCAACATTTTGTAGATGCTGCATTTTAAACAAAACCAGTTGCAAATACAACAACTTTAGACTGCACATAACACGTGCAATTTAGAAAGACTGAAATATGTACTATGACATATAAAAGAATCCTCCTCGGTAATGGCTGCACCACTGACAAATTTACAAACTGTTACCATCCGAGCCCAGCAACCAAGATAAGATAAGATAACATGAGCCTTTAATGTCTCTAACATAAGGACATTTGTCTTGGGCATCGAGATAGTGTGGTTACACAAATCACATTAACACAGAAGGTGAGCTAACACCGATAACACAGAGACATAAAAACATAGATATACAGTAGGCTAAACTCACATCCACACACACACAGTCACAACCCCCAAAGAGAATTATGTTTAATGGACTGAATAAATGCTACCTGTGCTGCTTCCTGCCCGGGAGTGAATGCCATCCAGGCAATAGAGTGGTGCCAGCCACCACTTCACTTACCCAAGCTGCCCAAGGCTTTTAGCTGCGCCATTAATCCAATCCCACTTACCCTGAGGCCAAACACAGAACAAAAATGAGGATGAGACAGAGAAAGTGAGTCATAGAGGGAAAGAGAGAGAGAGAAAGTAAGAATGAGAGTGAGAGAGAAAAAGAAAGCTAGTGTGAATGAGTGAGAGAGAGAGAATGGGGGAAGAAAGTGTAAAAACGAGGGTGTGTGAGAGAGAGAACACAAGAATGAAGGTGAGACGAGGAGAAGGAAGAGAAGCAAATGAGAAGGATAACGAATGGAGGGGATATAGAAAGAGACAAAAAGATGGACAGAGCAAGGGAGAGAGAGAGCGTGTGTCTGGGGGGAAAGGGCCAGAGGTATATGGAGGGGGAGAGCAGCTGTCTGTGCAGTGTGTATGTCCCCCCTGGGGATGTGTGTGTGTGTGTGTGTGTGTGTGTGTGTGAGCACTCCTGGCGTCTCCTCCTTAACGAGCCCCATGCCTCCTCAGGCCGTTAACCTCCCGCTCGCAGCTGCCCTCTTCAGAGGCCGAGAGGCGAGGGACGGCGGTGGTCGCTGGTGGACCGCAAACATGCCACAAGCACACATGCACCATCACTCTTCCTCGCACTCCAGCTCTCTCTCCTCTCCACCTTGCTCAGTCTCTCCATGCCTCTTTCTCTCTCTCTTTATCTCTGTCTCAGTCACTCTTTCTGTACTCTCTTATTCTCTGCTTCTCTCTCTCTCTTTCATCTCACTCTCCCTTTCGGTATCTCTTGCTATTTTTCTCCCTCTTTCCTTTATTCCTCTTCTCCCAGTCTGTCTTTTCCTCTTTTTCTCTCTCACTTTCTCTGCATTCCCTATGGTACTTAAATACACACACAGGGACATAAATATACCGAGATACAGTAGAAATGCCTTTAGCAGAGACTGGATGCTATACAGTTCAGGCTAGGGTCCAGCACACGGATGTTTATGCTCTGTAGTTTGTCTACAATCCCTTGTCTCACATTCCACAGGCATTTAATGCTGGTTCAAAATACAGTTTGGGGCTAATTTACAGTCAAATCGAGCAAGCTGGCATGGACCAACCATGCCATGGGGTTTACATACAGTTTATTTTTCTGGTCTTATGTGATTATGCTTGTTTTTACTCTCCCTGCACCAAAACTCGGCTCGGTTTCACAACAAGCTGCCCTGCAAACATTCATTCTGGACAACAGTGAGCGACTCTGGATCATTGTGTTACTCTGAGCCAATCCATCATTCATGACATGAAGTGCCTTTGCGTAAACCACAATGCAAAAACATGCAATTAAACATCCTAAGGGAGACGTTTTATTTACGTATATGATTACCTCAATGAATGTTTCTGCTGGCGTTTTTGTTTGACTTGCGTAACAAAAGAAAAAGACAGGGAACGTTATTCCCCATCGTGTCTCTCCACTGCACTGTTATACTGTCAGGCTTTAATTAGCGATACACAATTCTTGATTAGAATAGATGCCTTCTTTAAACCAAGGGGCTTTAGCAAGAGGTACTGGCTGCTGTAGGAGTATGAAATTAGTGGTGCCTCATCTGACTGAATGCTTCCCTGCCGTTTAAATCACTTGTTTATCCAGGCGGTGCTGTTGAAGCAGAGCATCAACCCCCAAGAGGGAAAAGAGACAAAGACCAAAAAGCTTCAGCTGTTTACTCCAGCCGTCAACAGGCCACAGACGGGTGTCCAAAGACATCCTGTCCACCGCAGCCAGCGCTGATCAAAACAAGCATGCAGGAGGTCCCTCTTTCCCCAGCTGGCTGCCAAAGGCCTGGGGAAAACAACGACTCAATAGCTCTTCGCTGGAGCTGGACCAGCCCTAAACAAAACCCAGCCCAAAACATGCAGCGCTGCTCCACATTGATGCCTGAGAGCAGGGGGTCTGGGGGTATTGACATAAAAACATAAACCAAAACCAAAAACTGTTTAAAAAAGGGTGTCTAAGTAAGGGTGCATCTGAACACATCCAGCTGCTCTTTTTGCATGTCACAAGAAACTTGGGATGTTGTGACCTACTGTACATATTTCAAAATTACAGATGTTCCAGAACTCTTTATGAAATTAAATGAATGTATTCCTCTTTTGAGGAACCAGCCTTGCCATAATGTACAGGACATGGAACGATACTACACTCGACTGAGCCTGTCCTCACAAGTCCTGTCTCTAACTGTGTTGTCATAAAGAACAGAAGCATGTCTCCTGGGCCTCAATCTTGTGATTTAATCTTTATTTTGACCAAGCTGCTAATACAGAGAATACAAAGTTCGAGCTGCTCAAAAAATCAATATGGTCAACTGCTCTCCTATCAGAAATAGATACTTCACAATAGACAGTACAGATAATGTACCACAAACAATATGCTTTCAGCCATAATAGAGTACCATCTGTGATAAAGGGAAATTGCACGTGCAGTCCATGATTCTTATCCAATACACTTTTCTCATATTCAGTGAATTGGTCCTGATTGTCTTCGGTGCATCCCCTAAAAAGCAGAAATAATAAATTTATAAATAGATAAAACTGAAATCCTGACTGTAAATAGGAAACTGTCTCAGCCATGAACCTTTGTTACATAAAAAAAAATGCAGCTAAGATGGTTTGGTGCAGTACAGTTTACTGCATCTATGAATCCACAAAGCCGTGTCCAGTTGTACCAGCGCACCAGAGCCACACAGATAGCATAGTAGTCCTTGAGCCTGTCTGATGTGTTTAAAGTGTGCCTGGTGTTGTGTAATAGGCCGGGGGCAGAGACTGCAGCGTGTGGCCATCTGGGAGCACTTTGGAGGGACAGAGGTAGTGTAAGGGAGGCACCTGTGAAGGATTAGGGAGTGTATCCATGAGGTCTGCTCTCTACCTCACAGACAAACACACACACACAGACACACACAAACTCTTGCATGTACACACACACAAACACGCACATACACATGCATACATACAGTAATTATTGTACACACACACACATACAGTACACTCAGACACACACCAATTTTAGTACACACACACTAACACGCACATACACACTCACACGCACACTAGGCTTGTCTGTGTTACACGTGGCTTGAAAGATGTCGGAGAGAACGTGGTATACTGTATGCACAGGGAGAGAAGTTTATCTTTCGTCTCGTCAGACACTAATGACGTGGACTGATTCCCCCACACTGTACTGAGCAAATAAGCTGTGGCTCAGATGACAAACTAATTGGGCTGCACTGGCAGCTGGGCCCTGATGGTACCTTTTTTTTTCAATAATTGTGAAATACGGTCAGTTCTGGACGTGTGTGTTGGGGTGGAGGGGTGGGGGGCATCTGTGAGGGAGGGGGGCAAAGGAACTCGTGAAGAGTTGGCCTGGCATTGGGAGGACGAGAGGATACATACATTCTGTGAGGGAGGGGGTCCTATCTGCAGGAGAGAACTTTCTTTGTTGCCCTTGGCAATTACACCTCATCTCCAGCACCCTTGACGTCAGGTGTCCCCCAAGGGTCAATCCTGGGGCCACTTCTTTTTAATCTCTACATGCTCCCACTGGGTCAGATCATTAAAAACACTCAGGTTTTGTATCACAGCTACGCAGATGACACGCAACTTAATTTAGCCCTGTCACCCACTGATACGGATCCCCTTGGCTCACTATGTGACTGCCTTGACCAAATAAATAGGTGGATGTCACTAACTATTTGCAATTGAACAAAGAGAAGACCAGAGTAATTTTATTTGGGAGGAAGGATGAAAGACACAAAATGACTACACTTTTTAGAGCAAAAGGGCTTGAAGTTAAGACTAAAGTCAGAAACCTTGAAGTCATAATTGATAGTGACCTCAACTTTGATTATCATATGAGAGCTGTAACCAAGACATCATTTTATCACCTGAAAAACATTGCCAAGCTGAGAGACCTTATATCCCAGTCTGACCTGGAAAAGCTTGTCCATGCTTTTATCTCAAGCCGGCTGGACTATTGCAACAGGCTCTTCACAGGACTTCCAAAAAAGACAATTAGACAGCTTCAGTTAGTTCAAAACGCTGCAGCACGAGTCCTAACAAAGACAAGCAGAAGAGAACATATCACCCCCCATACTTAAGTCCCTGCATTGGCTGCCAGTTTCTTTTAGGATAGATTTTAAAGTACTGCTACTGGTTTTTAAAGCACTGCATGGGATGGGGCCAACATATATATCAGACATGTTTAAATTTTACATCCCCACAGACCTCTTAGATCACAGAACAGCCAGGTATTATGCATACCTTCTACTCGCACCAAACAGGGTGAATCTGCTTTTAGCCACCATGCAGTCCAGATATGGAACAAACTCCCTGAGCATATTAAGACTGCTCCAACATTGCCACTTTTAAAACCCAACGGAAGACCACCCTCTTCTCTATGGCTTTTTCCTGTTTTTAATTTATTTTTATTGTTTTTACTTATTCTACTATTTTATTGCTTTTATTGCTTTTACTTATTTTACTACTGTGATATATTTGTGATATGTTTTATACCTGCTTACTTTTATTTGAGGTAATGCCTGAGCTATGTAAAGCACATTATGTCTACCTGGGGTATGAAATGCGCTATATAAATAAATTGCCTTGCCTTGCCTTACATTCTCACCTCCGACTGGAGCGTGATGTCCCTCAGGCGCAGGAAGGAAAATTGGGGTTAACGTTGACATTTCAGACAAAACAAGGAAACAACCCCCCCACCCCCAACCCCCATGAGTGTTTATGGAGGAATGCAGAGAAATGTCCTGACAATCACGGAATTCAGCGTTTCCCAAGAATCTCACTGTAAATATCAATGTTCATATTAAGCCGTCATATCCCCTCTCAGAGAATTTTCCCACCATGTCTTGACTGAAAGAGTTGATGAAATGCATGCTATACTGTGTGTGTAGGTTAGTAGTGTCATGTTGTTTGTGTGCATGCAGTGGTGTGCAATCATTAGGGGTGTCACATTGAAGTAGACTGACACAATGATCTTATTAGCTAGCTCTATTACGTGCACATCTGTTGCCTTCAATGTTGTTTGTTACGTTTATTGATATAAAGGGGTTGCACAAAGTCCAGCAATTACACACTGGGTCTGCATCTGTGTATGTGTGCGTTTGTGTGTGTGTGTTGGGGTTTTGAGTGTGTGTGTGTGTGTGTTCGATTGGGTTTGGCGTGTGTGTGTGTGTGTGCAGTGGAGCGGGGGTGGGGGGTGATTGCGGTCGTGTGTTTTTGGATGGAAAGTGAAAACTGACCCATGCCCAGACGAACGGAATGGGATACCCAGCTGTCCAAAGAGATGGCAGCGATGATGAGCGCCTCTTCCGCTGGATCGCCTGGCAACAGGAAGGACTGCTGACTGATCACAGCGTGTGAGGCTCTAGTGGGGGAGATGGAGGAAAGTGTTAGTGTGTGTGTGTGTGTGTGTGTGTGAGAGAGAGAGAGTTGGGGGGGGTGTTTTGTGTGAGCTTTTAGAACCATGGGAGAGAGGAAGAGGCCGAGGATGACCGGGCCGGTGGAAAGAGTTGTAAAAATGGATGACAGGGTTCACGCCGTGGGCCCTGGCCTATATTCTCTCTGGTCCTCCCCTCGTCACCCCGTGGGGAACATCCTCTCCATGAGAAGGGGGCTGCTGTTTTAGCAGGTTGTAACCACACTGTCGCTGCAGAGCCAATTAGGTCAACAGTCACAAGCACAGGCAGCAGCTCAACTCAAGCATTTAAGCAAGCAAGCAACCACTGTGTGTGTGTGTGTGTGTGCACAGTGTACTTAGATACTCATCAGGCCTACTGCTCACACATTTGCGAATTGTACACTTGGGAAACTTAGGATGTCTGCTTTAAACGAGGTCCATATTTCACGTGAAGTGTTTTGGACAGCTCGACCCAGACACCTCAGGGACAAACAGCCCACACGGTGTTGATTGAGAGCCGTGTAAGCGATTATCCCGTCTGTCGAGCCGTCCTTACAGACAGCAGACAGCAAACCACTGTTTTTGTTTGCGCTCTTCCCCTGTAGTCTGGGCCCCTGCAAACAGGAAAAAAAAGAAGTCTGCTGTCGCAACTCTGTATGCCACTCTGGTGACCAGGTCACGACCTTTGACCTTGCCATGAGATAGGGGTCACCGCAGAGGCTCTAAGTAGAAAAGACAGGAGAGCCTTTGGGTCTGGGAATCCACTTAATGTCAACAAACTGATGAGTGTGAGAATGTCGGAGCTGTCGGTGGCTGTTGCCTATCAGCAGACAATGCTCAAGTGATTGACAGAATGATTTATATCCTATTAATATGAGAATATAACCATGATTGATGGAGATTTTATAGGATAATTGCACATGCTGTCATACAAGACAATACATTTCTTAATTTCCTATCGTTTTCTAAATGAACAAGGACGTTTATCTCATGTGCATTCCATTGTCTCTAATTTGTTTCTGACTTCACTGATTCTCTGTATATTCTCTGTTTCATGACTTTATAGTTGTTGTATTCATCCTTCTGTATTTCCGCTAAAAGAAAGATGAGCGCAGAAGCACAGTGCATGGCCTGTGTGGTTAGTCATGATCCTTGTCGAGGGTGAGATCAGGGCGTTGTTAGCCACTGGGTGCCGTGTTTGGTAAGATGTGACTAGTCCAACTTTGTAACTTGTTTTGGGGACAGGGGTCAAGCGGAGAAAGAGTTTTAATTAATAGAGAGGGTTTGTGTGCATGTGTATTTGTGTGTGTATGTGTATGTGTATGTGAATGTTGAGCAACACAAATATTCCTTTGTCACTGTCAGCCGAGTGGCCGTAGCCGAGTAGCCGAGCTATCTCTGTCACGGCAAACACTCACACGCACACACACACACACACTCACACATCCTCTGTCTTTTCCATCCTCACTGCTATCGCTCCCTGCCTCTCATCCTCTGCATTCCTCTGGTGCCCTGTCAGAATGGCTGGGGGGTCAAGGGTCGACGGCTAATGGCTAAATAATGTGTAGCTTGTTGTGCAGAGGAGGCCCTGTCCAACGCTGTTCTGATGATCTGGACACATAAAGGGCAGCTTTGTGCCCGTGGAGCGGGAGAGGGGTCTGTTTTGGGTGGGTTTAGGGGGGGTCATCTACCATGCTCACTGTCCTCCAGGCTCAGGAAAAGTGGAACAAAGGTCTTGGAATGTGTGTGTGTGTGTGTGTGTGTGTGTGAATGAGGGGTTAAGGGCTTCAATAAAGTGGCCTTCAGGGGGATTTTTGGGCTGATGAAACTTTCCATTTTGACCGATGACGCTACGGTTAACATTTTGAAATGTCAGTCCTTTAGTAAGAGCAAAGGGGAGTGTTTAATGGTGACAGATGGCTGGTGTGAATGATGGGTGTTGTGTCTCAGTAGAGAGTGGTTAAGTTCAAGATTTATATCCTGTGGTGTGGCACAGGTCAAAAACATGTATTTGTTGAAGACTTGGTGAGATGAGGACATTTAAATGAGCATTTAAATAGCATGTGTGAGCATGTGTTTAGGGATGTCTGGGTGTAAGTGTGTGTTTGTATGTTTATATCTGTTTGCCTGAAAGTGTTTTTTTGCCATTGCAATTGTGCATATTCACGTATGTGTTAGTTTGAGTGCATTTGGGTACGTAGGTTTGTGTGTGTGTATATTTTATGTGCGTGTCTGTGTGTGTGTGTATTGCATGTGCGTGTCCGTGTGTGTGGCATGATCTCTTTGACCCTGACGTACGCAAGGAAACGTCGCACATCTCCCCTTTGTGATTGTTTAGGGTATGTGTGTTTGTTTTGGAGAAATATTTACTTAACCTCCAAAAGACGTAAAACATAAACAAACATATGTAAAAGTATTGTGTCTACCAAGCTTCCCAGAATCTGTCTGGGTCATCGTGACAGCAAAAGTAGCACAAGTGCCATCACGGTAGACACAAGCAACCTAATATCCACTACTGTCTGGTACATGGCACAAATGTCATACACTAAAGTATTTATGGGAAAATAACTGGTGCTCCTTCATTCTCCAGTCACTATGTAGACACATTATAAGAGGTGGCGTAATATATTATTACTGTCTGGAATATGGCAGGTATACTGCGCACTATACTATTATGTGGAAATAACCTTGCTACTCCAGTTACTGTTGACAAATAACAAGCAACCTGATATACACTGGCTGACGTATGGCACAAATACCGTTGCTATTTATGGGAAAATAACTAGTGCTCCTGCATAGTTCAATAACAAAACTACTCTAATGGAGAGAAGAGTCTCCTCTGGAGTGGCATGTCTGGCACAGGAAGCAGGTAAGTGAGCGCATCAAAAGAGACATGTGATCCCTCCGAAAATATTTGTGAAGAGATATGATTGCAGTGAGAGGAGACAGGGCTGGCTTGACCACCTAACCTGATGCCATGTTTGCACAAATATAATGGCTGAATGGATAATTGGAAAGATGTGAGAGAAAGCCTGGGTATAATCAAAGGGTGGTCTTTAGTAGATTAAAATGAAGTTAGTTAAGCTACAGTATTTGCCAAAACTTTGTTAAGGAGCACATTCAACAACATTATGTGATTCTGAGGTAATTCCAGAACAGGTTCCAGGATGTTTCTGAGAGGTTGCTTCCGTTTCTTTATTGTCTATGGTTTAAAGGCACACTATGCAAGTTTTTTAGCTTAATTTACCTTCATTTAACAGCTTCAGAGTCATTGGAATGGTTATATGACTTTTTTCGGATGAATGGTGGCTGTCTCGCTTCCCCCTAGCGCCTGTGAGCGGAAAAACCACCCTTGCAACTGTGGGCCGGCGCGCCGACGGCCTCAGTGTTAGGAAGTATAATGAGTGTAACGACTTGCTTTACTGCATTCAAATACACATACACGCCAGGCACCAGCAAGAAAAAGGTAGCGATGGAATTTCTCAGACATTCGTCATGACAGAGCCAGCGAAAAAGAAGCAAAAACCGAGAAAACAGTAAGGAAATTACCAATACTGCATAGTTTACCTTTAAAAACTAATTTGACTTCATTGATGTGTGTGAAGCACATTTTTAACCAGTGCAGTACCCGTACAAATCGTGGGCTGTGCCCTTATAAAGCAAGTCTGCAGGCAGGCTGTAGCCTATCCAGCCATATGCCAGTGTTTTTCTTTTTATTGTGGCTAGTGGCATACCATATCTATAGTTGGTCACCACATTGGTCAAGAACTGCAAAATATTACCAAAATACTAAAATAACACGACAATGTCACTTGCATTGTCAGCAATTCACCAACCAAGTGTGAAGTCGATCAAATAAGTGTTTTGCAAGCAATGTGTCACTCACACACACACGCACACACACACAAAGGGAGGGTGGGGGAGAAAGAGAAAGAGACATGCAGACAGATTTCTTGCTTTATAGATAGATGTTACTCAAAGGCAGCGGGAGCTGTCTGTAGGCTGCCCCTTGGCTGAGATAAACTGGTGTTTTCTGGTTTATGTATTTCCTGAGTTCATCCGCCTGAACTCCTGTTTTATCCAGTAACCCCTCACCTCCCCCAGTGGATCCTTAGGAAAGACATTCCCCGTAACTGCCAGGTTCTCCGTAAAATGCTCGACAAACTCCTCAATCACCACGGCCAGAAGAGTAGAACAGTCCAGTGCAACGGCCTGCTCCTGCACGAGAATGGAGAGAGCGGATCTTGCACTCTCCCCCTCTTCACTGTTTCAGCCATCAGACGCCCTCCACAACTGTATTTACAGCCCCCAGTTTCCTGGAAGTGTCTGCTCTTGCCACAGCAGGGGGTGTGACTGGCTACCATTTTGTGGTTTCATCCACTCAACCCCTCCCGATGGGATAATGGCTTAATCCATTTATGAGATGAGGTACAAGTAGATGAATACAGTAGATGAAGGCCAGACGGGAGAGGAGAAGGGAGGGAGGAAGAGGGGGCGAATAGTAGGCCCCCTTTTGCATTTATGATCCTCGGCTCTGCTCACAGTCAAACCCCTAACTGATTAACCTCAAATTGTTTAGAGGAGAACAATGAGATGCCTGTGTGAGTATGTATGTGTGTGTGTGTGTGGTGGTGGTGGTGTGTGTGTGGGGGTGATTGGATGAGTCGCTTGTTATGGGAGAACCTGCTGACTCGGCGCAACGGCGAATGGAAGTGTTGTTGCGCGGAATGGAGTGGTTATGAGATGGGGGTGGGGTTGGGGCGGGAGTGGGAAGGTGGTAGTGCCATATGCCAGTTATTGAATCTTGTCAGGTATGCGTACTAAATTGGGCGTCATGCTCAGTGTGCTAATGTGGAATGAGTCTCCTCTTCGGACTTTCCCGTGAAGAAAATTCCCATCAGAATTGAGGACTTAAATAGAGATATTGATAGCGGGCCCATGTGACACCAGATGTTCCCACTGAGTTGACAAAGTTTATGCTCAAACGGGGGATGCAGATGCCGTGATTTCAATTCCTTAGTGTTTCTTTGTTTTAAAAAAAAAAAGGAAAACACTTAAGAGGCTCATATGTACCTCAATCTGTATTTCTAGGGAGGTTATGAATTTATTATGCCATCTTAACCAAAATTGCATCGTGAAATTAAGTATGAACCCTGTGTTTATGTTTAACATTTCCATGTGATTGCTTCTCTGAGTTAAAAAAAAAAACCTCAATTCCCTATTGCGTTGAATTAAATTGAATAAGGAAGTAATATTTCACACCATTAATTAACTGGACTTTATTGCCTCAACAAAAGCGTTTAACAGATAATTAAACTTAGCAATGGCCAGAGAGTGGAGCTGGACACAACGGCCATTTCATTCCAGCACTTCTCTCCTCTCTGGGTGCTGCTTATGAAACAGCCTCCTTGAGGTGATTTAAAGCGTATCAACATTTTTCTGGATGAGGTGGTTGTGTGTGTGTGTGTGTGTGTGTGTGTGTGTGTGTGTGTAGGGGCTTGCTGAGCCCCTAGACGAGAAAGTCAGAGCTACAGTACGCAGGGGATGGAGCAGTGCGGCTCTTTGTTTTTTCAGGGATTTCACAAAAAAGTGACATAATTGGCAAATCGAGTCCAAATGGCTGATGTAACCTTAGAGAGATTTGGGAGGGTGGGGTGGGAGGTGTTGGGGGTGAGATAGGGGGGCAGGAATTGTGTGTGTGGAGGGGGGGGGTACACAGAGGAGGATGGAGAGATCATAAAGTGCACCTTCTGGAATGGTTTTAGTATTATTTTAGATGTCCAGGCCATGGAGCACTTCATCACTCAACCAGGGGTGCTGATGGTGTGGGGTCAGACGAGGAGTTTTACAGCACCACTCCCCTACCCACACACACACACACACACACAAACACACACACACACACACACACACACACACACACACACACACACACACACACACACACACACATACACACACACACACACACACACACACACACACACACACACACACACACATACATACACACACACATACACGCACACACACCACCTCCCACCATCCCACTCCCCGCAGCTTTCTCTCATCACCTGCATCTATAGGGGGTCTGTGATGGAGGGGAAGAGGAGTAGTTACTTAAAGCATGTGTATTAACGTGCACACACACACACACACACACACACACACACACTCACACACTCACACACAGACACACTGTATGTATAGACATAAACACTCATAATGTATTAGGCATATGCATTTTTGCGCACAAAGAGAATCAGCTGTAATTCTCTACCTAAATGGTGGTAAGACTTTGTCCCTGTTCAACAGTATAAGCGCTGTGCTGGCTCGATGGAGACCGTACCTACTACAGCAACACGTTTTTAAGAGAGCTTCACTTGCACACCTTCAGGTCCGCAGTGAGTCTTCACTCAAATACGCTCTGGCACGAAGGCACTCGCACACACGCTGGGTTCAGTGTGTGCGTGGTCGAACAGCTCTTAAACTGGCCTCAGCCTTGAGGGAAAAATACTGCCCCCCGAAGGTCCTCGGCGGCCATAACGTCCGAGAGGCAGGAGAGGCCCCCGGGCTCCTCTGTGTGGCTTTAATGTCATGGCGCCGTGAGTTACGGCCATCCCACTGGCTACTCTACAAGCCAGGAGGGATCGCCAGGAGATGCGTGTTAATCATTTTAATGGCGCCCACCATCAGCTGACCAAACTTCCAGATCCATCATAAGGGCCTGCCACTCAAGGGGGGGCTTTCAGAGAGCTGAGTCAGCGACCCTTGCTATGGAGTGCTCTGTGGCACTGAAAATCCTATAGGGTTTGCAATATAGGACTTGGCTTCTTTTTACACTCATAAAGGATTTGTGCAAAGAGGCCACAGTTGCTCAGAGCTCTCTCGTATGTCTAAGTTATGAGGTGTGTGTGGGGTGCAGGAGGGATTGTACCAAAAAATCAGGATGAAATTGCACTTCCAGAGGAGATTGCGGTCGCTGCAATTCAGTTATTAATTAAGAGGTTGAATTTCATGTCTCACCTGAATTAAAGCTGCGCTTTTTCCCCCCCGAGGTGTTACAAATCCATTCGCTCCCCTTCACTTCTCACATTTGCATTCCACCACCTGATCTCCCATCTTTTTACCCAGGTGAAGGCGGCTGGGGAGGATCGAATGGAGCAGGAGTCAGAGTGATAAACACTTACCACGAGCCTGGAGCCACAGAGGAGCTGAGAGAGAGGGAGAGAGAGAGAGAAAGAGAGGGAGAGAGGGAGAGGTACCCAGTTCTGGGCCTGCTAACCTGGATGCCTCCACCCTCCTCCATGTCACAACCAGGCTGAGGGAGAGGCTTACCAAAACAGACAATTCTTCACCTCTGACCTGGGAGTCGGATTGTGGCGCGGCGTTGCGTAACGTGTGACTGAACTCCTCTTGTCCACATAAAATGGGCCGTACTCAGCCGACCTGGGGTCCTCTCTGGTGCAGCCCCACAGGGAAGGATTCATCAGTGAGAATTATGCACAGTGGAGAGCTCAACCTCTCAGCGTGGTGCGTATAAATCTTCATTTAGCTGAATTACCGTTGTTTTCTATGCCGTTTGGGAAGTTAGGAGGCTGCTCGTTGGGGGGGGGGGGGGGCAAAGAACACAGTGATGGAAAATCTGCAGTGCCCTTGTGAACTCTAATCAGGCTCTAATCAAGCATTCAATGAAAGGAGAGGCAGCAGCCTAATACAAAGATTGGATGTTCACTGTATCAAATGATCAACAATAGGTTAGTGTGTTATGGTACTGTAGGTATTACTTATGGTATTGTACAATACCATACAATACTTATGGTATTGTAGGTTATGTTACTGTATCAACAATGGGGCAGCCGTGGCCCACTGGTTAGCACTCTGGACTTGTAACCGGAGGGTTGCCGGTTCGAGCCCCGACCAGTGGGCCGCGGCTGAAGTGCCCTTGAGCAAGGCACCTAACCCCTCACTGCTCCCCGAGCGCCGCCGTTGTAGCAGGCAGCTCACTGCGCTGGGATTAGTGTGTGATTCAGTTCACTGTGTGCTGTTTGTGTTTCACTAATTCACCGATTGGGTTAAATGCAGAGACCAAATTTCCCTCACGGGATCAAAAAAGTATATATACTTATACTGCATACAAATTAAACTTGCTTTGTGCTTGGCGTCAACATCTAAATTTCCATGGACAGCACCGTGATGAGAATCTGACCAGCGGTCCAGCTTTTTTGTTTTGCCACGGCGCACCCCGCGGCCTCCTAACCTGTTCAGCTGGTCAGTTGGGCTTCGCTCTGTCCCAATGCTGTTTTGAGATCTTCTGTAATGAAGCGTGGCCGACTCTGGATCCAGTCCCTCTGAGCTCTTTAGCTCCGTAATGACTTCACAGAGGAAAGAGAACCAGAGCTTCCTCTCCTCTCAAACCTCTACTTCTATGCCCCCCTCCTCCTTACCCGACCTGTGCTTGGGTTGGGTAAGAGGGGGGTGGCATAGGAGGAGAGTTTTGTCTCCTTTGAATCTGTGTCCAGTACACCCTTAAAGGCTTTGAAGGGACTTGATGTGGTGGCTCTGACTAATGAGACACAGCTGTGCCTTCTTCCAGCTCCACGTATGCAGCTCTGCAGAACAACCCAGAGGCTCAGTGACAAAGGCACAAATGAGTGGGAGAGGAAGCCCCATGTAAAAGAACAAAGATCAGAACGGGGAATTAAACTCTTTAGACACCGTGATCACAGGTCCAGACAGAAGGCTTCAATTATGCCCCGTCAACAGCCAACCAATGATCGGGGGGCCCTACATGGTTTTGTCCCCCACACACACCCTCACCACCCCAACCTCCTTACTTCCATTCCTAACACCCTCAAAAACCTTGCGAAACAACAGCGGTTTCTCAGCCTAGACCCCCACCCCCTCCTCCCGACCCCCCCAAAAGCAGCTGATGCAAGGCAGGAAAGAAAACAAATGGCGTAGAAAAAAAGCTTGGGCTAATCATGGGCCAACATCTGAGGTAAAAGTTGAGGGAAAATGTTGACACGACCCAGCCTTGGTTTCAATGACGAAGCCTGGTATCGCAAGGAGACCCCATAGGAAGGAGCGGCTTGCCGTGCAGATGTGGCCAAAACCCATCCACAGAGACCATTCTCCCTCCCTCTTCAGCTGTAGTTTATGTAAACCGACCTCCATGGGTACATTTCATCCAGTGCTTTTCCCTCACTGTACAACAAGAGTTAAAATAACTAACATGTACAACAATCACTCCCCAATTGTTGTTTATTTAATCCGCGGCTCTTATGAAACGCTGTTCACGGCTTATGAATCAGACACCTGACTTCCTGCCTAAGCTCCCTGCGCTGTGAAGTTAGCGGGGACGCACACGTCTCCGTCTTTGGTGTTCAGATCCCTGTAAATGACAGGGATTAGCTGAGCCTGTGAACCCTGAGCCGGCAGGAAGTTCCCACTGCCTTGGCTATCAAGGCGGAAAATGCATGTCATGCAAGTCCTAGACATGGTGTTGATTTCCACAGACTGTCGTTCCATAGCAGGGATAAGGGACTCTGGCCCAGACAAGTTCACTTTTCCAGGCCACAGTTTCCTTCTCCTTTCAGGAATTATATAGATTTATTTCATCATAAATTCACAGGTCATAGGCATTTCATCTTAAAATCTCTTTGCATTCTGTATTTCATTGTAGCCAAATCTGTCTGCTTAAACTATCTATTTATATATCTATCTATCTATCTATCTATCTATCTATCTAATCTTGTAAAGAAATACAGGTACCTTATATTTGTCTTGTAAAACAGAAATGTGATTCATTTATTTTAGATCATATTTTAAACTCATATACTGTAATTATTCAGACCAGCTTTGCCTAGTTGCAATGTATACTGTACGCAAACATAGACGCCAGACCCATTTCTGGGTTCCCATGGTGTGAAGTCTGTGTGTATCCCCCTGAGGAGGATAGAGTGGAGTCTGGGGCCTTTCACCCTGGATCGGTGGGGGCCCCTATGTCTGCCCTACCAGAGGGGAGGCCTGGGGTAGACAGTTGAAGCTTTTCAGGAAGTGACACCGATGGGCTGCACCCATACTTACAGGAGGTGCCGCTGTTGACACTGTCAAGTGCGTTTTACAATGTGAGATTTCAAATGTTGCCCTGGGGGGTGGGGGGTGGGGGGGGTCATAGAACAGGGGCTTTTGCAACACATTCCCCTGGTCTGAGGTCAGTGGCCCTTTACAAAAATGAAACACTTGTGTTCCTACTGTAGAGCCCTCTCGAAGAGCCCTCTCAGTGGACTCTTCATTCAGTGGATGTGGTAATGTTGGCTCTGAAAGGGAAGAGTGGGAGGGAAAGAAAGTGCTCAGAAGGTTGAGAAGGTCAAAGCGAGAGCGGCCAGGGAATTCTGCACTGACGTGATCCGAATCAGATTTACAATCAGCTTTTGTTGGACAAATATGATGACATACGGTACGAGGAAAATGCCACTGGTTATCGGATCATTCCATTCAAACAAACCCACGTAAGATACAAAAACACACATATAGCTGGAGAGATTGAGATAAGAATGATATAATTCTGTTTGAGTCCAATCATGTTTTTCTGTGAGAAATCGGAGTTATCTGTTCCAGGTTCAGCAGTTGCGTGAATCTGTCATGTTTGTTGCATTTAGACATTTCAACACCTCTTCACTCATAATATTTAATCCTCACCCACATCAACAATGGCTGAACCAAGAAAGAAAGATAGAGAGAAAGCAAGAAAAGAAAAGAACTGTGGTTAACACCATGGGAGTGCCTGCTGGCAATTACAATTTATGATGATTTGATTAACGGCCTCACTTCCACTGCCCTGTGCCAGCTAGTTATAACCCAGATGACTTCATCCTGACACATTTGCAGTGCTTAGTGATGAGGCGGGCTTGAGTGAGTGAATGGAGGCTGAGAGTGAGTGGAGACTCACAGGCCTTTTCACACAGAGTGCTGGGCAGAAGGGAAGTTATGGGGACGTTGTGGAGAGATGAAGTGCCTGAACTCTGGTGGTATTCAGTATGACTGTAAGTGTAGGAGTTTATGTGTGCTTGAGTGTGTATGTGTGTGTGTAATATATATATATATATATATATGTGTGTGTGTCCTGAGTGTGTAGGTGTGTGTGTGTGTGTGTGTGTGTGTGTGTTTAGCTTGTGCTCTATCAGTTATGGCTGCCAGAGGCCTGCGGCCCACTGCAAATACTCTCTTTCCTGAGTGTCAGCGTCTGTTTCTCTGTTTCACTTTCTGCAATCTCATTTCCTGTCTTTCCTCCCACCCTTTTCATCATCTATACTCCTTTGATCTCTCTCACTCCCCGCATCCCTCTCTTTCTATTCCTCTCTCTCTCTCTCTCTCTCTCTCTCTCACACACATATACCTTCTTTTTTCCTTCTGCCCACCCCAGCTTTCCGACTTGATCACTCATCTTCTACACTCATCTTCTACACTCGTCTGTTTTTCTGCCAACTCCCTCTTTCTGTTCCATCCTGCTACCCCCACACACACACACACACACACACACCATCACCACCTCCCGACTGACGCTGTCCTTGCACTTTTCTGTGCAGGCTTCACAGTAGACGGTCCCTCAGCCCAAATATTTCCTTTTCTCTCCTCCGTTGCTCCTCGTCTCTCTCAGGCAGTCGCGGAGGAACCGCTTCTTCTTCTCCTTCTTCTCCTCCTTCTTCTTCCTTTTCTTCTTCCTTTTCTTCTTCTTCTTCTTTTCTCATTCCTGAGTTACGGCCACCGAGCGTCCCCACGCCGCCCTCGCGCACTGAACCTGTGCGTCTCGTTCCGACTGGAGAGCCGCCCGGCAGTGCCAATACTCACACAGCTGAAAGGTCATTCCCACTACTCCCACTATTCCCACTCTCTCTCTCTCACACACCCACACACAAACACACGCACACACACCCACATGCACACACACATACATGTGCGCTCACACACACACACACAAACACACGCACACACATGCACACACACACACACACACACACACACACACACACACACACACACACACACACACACACACACACACACATGCACGCACACACACACACACACACACACACACACACACACACACACACACATATGGCCAAAAGGCAATTCCATCTGAGGAAAGCAGCCAGTATTGCCCATGGACCCAAAGGCATCGTCTACCACAGCAAAGCCCTGTATGCTCACACACTCCCCACCTATACCCACCCCTACACACACACACACACACACACACCAGCCTAAGCGCTGTAGCAGAAGCTGCCTTAAGTTCAGTCGTCTTCCTTCAACAAATAGCCATCATTTCAGCACGTTGGCCCTAGTGCCTCCCCCGTACGAGAGCAAAGGCCTAAGGCATTTCATCACCTCACTGACAGGCTCTCTCTCTCTCTCTCTCTCTCTCTCTCTCTCTCTCTCTCTCTCTCTCTCTCTCTCTCTCTCTCTTCCTTTCCAGAGCTGAACCTTTTCCGAAGAGGGGGTGCAACCCTTCCAATGCATCCCTGGGATCCAGGCCACTGCTGATGCATGAGTTCCAGCCCCAGGCCCAGTCAGCCCAGCGGACCTTCCCCAGAGCAGAAGCACAAGATTGGGCTACAAGCTCCTCACATTCAGGGGCCAACTTCATCCATCTGGAGCCCCATAGAGACAGACAGTGGAGCAGGGAAATATGCTGACACAGGCAAGTTGAAGATGTTTTACACTTTTGCTTCTGACGGCAGACATTTCTGTGAGTCACACACTCACAGTTTTGGCCCTGGGCCACTGATGGTGCAACCTGATGGTACACTTCTCTGAGTCAGGCTTCCTGGATGAAAAAGCTCTGCTGTCTGGGTTTGCAATAAACCGTTTACAATGAACAGTATTTTACACTAACCATTGTTGTCTTTCCATGTCCACACTGATATAAACTGCATACTTTTTAATGACTTCAATGACAGCTTATGCATACATTTTACATATACACACACAGTACAGTTTTATAGTCCAATTCACTGTCATCATACAACTTACAGCTGTTGGCACTATTAGCCTTCACCCATTTTGTACCACCATTCCAAGACTGCTTCAATGTACATGTTTATTTGCCTTTATGCCTGTTTAGTTACTCATGGTACAATGCATGCAGCAGCATGTAAAAACTGATCGAGAACGTACCACATAATGTCATAGTCAAGTAACACTTTACTTGACAGTATCGACATAAGAGTGACACTGTCAAGAACACGTGAACACATGACACTGTCATGACACATGAACCCTATTGTTGTCTATTGACCATTTACAAAACTAAAGTAGATAGCAGCTCTCGGCCCACCGTCTACTAACCCTGACCCTATTCCTAACCCTAACTCTAACTCTAGTCCTAAACCTAACCCTAATCCTAACTTGCTATGACAAAAAAAGAATGTCACTTAATAACAGAAGCGTTATGTCATAAACGTTTATGACTTGTTTGTGACACGTTCATGACAGTGCCATGTCACTCTTATGTCAATACTGTCAAGTAAAGTGTAACCGAAAAAGGTACAGTAATGTTCCATGAGTAGTCCTGACTGAAACCCAATAATGTTATTTTTACTAAAGCACTTAATTTCGTTGGAAAATGACAACACTGGATTCCGTCTATCCCCGAAGTGCACCTGTCTGAAGTGTCTTGATTCCCCAGTGCAGTTCTCTTATCCCTCTCATTATCATTTTGGACACCCTCCTGCTGAACCCTCCTGGCTTCGCCGACTGTATTGTGTGGCTTTAATGAAATGATGTATCTGCTCACAAATCCTATAACTATTAAGGGGAGATTTGCCATGACAGCCCAGGACAGGCTGTGCTATGAGAGTTGGAAGAGGAGGCCAACTTTGTTTTCATTCATTGAGGGAGAGGTTTTGTGGTGGTGTGGAGTATTTATGTAATTTATGTGTGTGTGTGTGTGTGTGTGTGTGTGTGTGTGTGTGTGTGTGTGTGCATACGTATGTGTTTGTGTATGCGTGTGTGCAATTTGCATGCATGTTTGTGTGTGTGTTTGTATTTCTGTGTAGCTTACACATGCATGCATGCATTTAATTGTACATGTGTGTATATGAGTGTGTGAGAGTGTGCGAACGTGCTTCAGTGTGTGTGTGTGTGTGTGTGTGTGTGTGTGTGTGTGTGTGTGTGTGTGTGTGTGCGTTTGTGTGTGTGCGTGCCTGCTCGTGTATGTGTATCTGTTGAGAAAGATGAGTCAGGGATGTGGTGGAGAAACCAATAGCGTGTTGGGTGGAGCCTGACCAAGTCAAAGAGTGCGGTGACATGCAGGGATTTATTGTTCATTCACTCCAAGGTAAAGGGTGAACTTGATCTCGGGGGGACTCGAGCTACGCTGTCACACCTCCCACTGAAGTTGCTATGGTTTTCCACACAGGAAGGGCCCTGGAGACAAACATACTGTGTCCCTGGGAGGTGAACTCCTGGCTTGCTCAGGGAAATGATATCAATCGCAGGCTTTCCGTTGCAACAACAATTAACACAGTCTTGTGACCGACTCGAATGTGTGATGTCTGGACGTGCGTACTGACGTGTTGACTGCAGTTGTGTTGTGGGAAAATGTAAAGACCAATGGGAGTGTCTTGAGGCCAACTTTTGATCAAAGTAAATGGTGAATTTGAGACCATGACGGTCTTCTTTCCAACATATCATGTGGAAATTAGCCACCAGTATGGTATTTGTTGCACATACATGTAGACACACAAACACACACACACACACACACATACGCACACTCACACTCACACTCACACGCACACACACACATACGCACACTCACACACACACACACACACACACACACACACACACACACACATACACACACACACCACAAGCACCACATGGAGACATAAGGAAAACTATTTAAACCCCAAGAATGTAATTCTCTGATTTATACAGTCCCTTAGTTGCTGAGCAGCTACCTCCAACCTTTCAAATGAACAGTAAACGTGGCCCGTAAAGAAGAAAGAGCAACGAAAGAAAGTCGATTTATGATGAGAAAGAATACTAATGGAGCGGAATTAAGACTTAGCTGGCTGGCAACGTCGTGTGTGATCCCCACACGTGTCGCCCAAACACAGCGTTTTCACAAGCGTATTACAAAGTGCTGTAATTTAACGCTCATGCCACAACGCATTTTAATTTAGGGTCGCTTCACGAGCCGTGTTCTCCAGAGAGAAACAGCGTGCCAAGGGCAAAGCAGCCCCAGACTCGGGGGGTAAAGGGTGCGGGGAAAATACAAGGCAAAAGTGTGTGTGGGGAGGTGCGTCATCCCAGAGACGCAGAGCAAAAAACACTAGACATGGGGCTGGTTGAATAGGCTGAGGATAAGTGGAGGCATGCGTTTTCTTGCCATGCTCCGTGCTGTTTCGCATATAGCGGTTGCCACTCCTGATTCTCAGCTTGTTCTTTCACGCAATCAAAGCCGCAGACGGGAAAGCAGGATTTAGAAATAGTTGTTGTCGCAATGACATCCATATGTGTGGTGGGGGCGATCAAAAAACTTGACTAAACAAGTGACATAGGAAAAAAGAATTCTACTGATGATGATTTGATTTAGATAGTGATTTAGTGCACAAATACTGTATCTGTAGCACCTTTGATTCCGAGGCCCCGATGTTTAGCTTGGGCTTGCTGTTATCCCATCTGTTTGTGAGCACTGTAAGCCCTGGCGCTAGTTCATTAGCTCATTTGTTAGAGCCACTGCTTCACTAGCAGCCCCCCTTACTCTCTCGGCCCTATTTAGGCAGCGGCGTATGTACGGCCTCCCTTCCTCCCCAACGCTGTTCTCCCTTCTCACAGAGTGTTGCTCTCGCCCAATCAGGCCCGGGCCCCGGCGCAGAGCTGAGCAGAGTGGAGCCGAGCCGCAATAAAAAGAGCGACAGGAATTAGGGGGCATTAGTGGGTTTTTTTCTCTTCAGTGCGAGGCCCTTGTGATCTGAAAAAGTACTCTATTTGGGGAAACGGAGCTGGCCCGCGGTGTCCCGTTGCTGCAACTCTGTGCCTAATTGGATGGGACTGGTCATTACGTCAGGGTGAATAAATGCAATTTTGCAGGGGCCTGCATGGCCCTGGTTGTGTTGAGGGAGTCGGCACAGCCCATTTGTGACAGGAGGGGGCCGACGCTAGGATTGGGTGGGGTGGGGCTGGGGGGGGGGGGGGTCTAGCTGTGCAACTTCCAAAATGTTCTCCTGTTAGTGTTCAGTTTTTGTATGAGATGATTGTGTTATGTATAACTCAACACAGATGGGGCCATATGGCATCCATGTTTTTTATGTGCTTGCCATCAAAAACATAATCAGAGTCTTGAAAATGTGTTTTCGAGCAAATCCCCATACTCCACACCCCACAGCTACATACACCCCCCCATGAAAAACTCAATTATGTGGACATGGCTCGCAGTTGATGACCTACAAATGTAATTTAATTGAAAACATTTCAAACAACAATCTCCAGGCACATCCAGAGAACACGACGCTTTATGGCCCAAATTCATTGTCCCCCCAAGGCAGTGTGGCAGCGTGTCCAAGCAAGGACAGGCCTTCTGGAGAGCACAGAGAGAGAGAGAGAAAGAGAGAACGAGATAGAGATAAAGAGTGTGAGGGAGAAAGGGAGAGAGGGAGGGAGAAACATAGAGGGGAGGGGGGCGGAGCTGCAGGTCCCCCCGGTGGCATGATCTACTTCCCAGCCAAAGACAGCAACACTCCACTAAATACGCTCCACATTTTTTAATAACCTCTAAATCAGTCAAGCTCTTATTTTCTGGTCGGTATTGTCTAACAGTGAGAGTGAGAGCATGTCAAAATATGGGGTGTCCTTGGAGATCTCTCTGTTTCTCTCTCTCCCTCCCTCCCTCGGTCCCTGGCTGTCTCTCAGAGAAAAAGAGCTGAGTTTGATTATCAGTTTGGATTTAGAGGCTGTAGAATGAACATCCATGTGGATTCTCCAAAAGGCCTTGTTTTTATTGGCCTGCGCGTCTCTCCCCAGAACATACTGCGTGCCATGATTTACAGTGGCTCCTGAATGTTATACACCAACCTGCCTCAATGGTATGTCTAAGCATTCAGTCGAAGAGTGAAGGCCAAACATCTTACAGAAGACTGAAGCTGCTTACATACTGCTGGCAATTCGCTCATCGTCCGTTACTTGTGACTTCAAAAGTTGAAATTATTGCACATATGGCCAATGTTTTTTTTTGCTAAATTGCTGCAATGGTTATATCGCTGAATTGCATTTTCTCTGTCTGCTGGTCCCCTAGCACATTAGCCTGTCTTAATCCAGATGACTCCATTTAGCATGTAAATTTGCATAACACAATACTGTAGCTCACTGGGACATTCCCTCACAAATTACTAACAGACACATTCATTCATACTGTATGTAAACCTAAAAACAAGCTTCAGGAAATGCATAAAAAGTTCAGCACCGCAGTCTACATCAGTACCTTAGGCCACATAAATATTTTAATTATGAAAACACTGTACATTTATTTGGATGCCAATTAACAAATAATCATTCTCCAAACAGCTGCTGTCTATCCCATGAGGTTATAAATGGTTTGTAACAACATAATAAGCACTAACCGCATATTATACAGCTGTGTGACTGCACTGGTATTTCTGAGCAAATCGGTTACAGGATCCCTGGAAGGACAAACAGAATAACTGTGAAATGTACGTGTGAGTCCTTCTTGATTACAGCAGCCTTACCTTAGGCCTGCTGGGAGTACTCAGTGGGACTCTTGGGGCATGTCACCCACCCAAGGACATGGAGTCACCCAGCGACATACACCCATATGCTCTGGTGACCCAGGGCCACATTCCATTCCATTCCATTGGCCAGTCAATGAAATAAACATTTAGTTAACTAAATATATAGTACCTAATATATATAGTACCTAATATATATAGTACCTAATACCTCAGTGAGTTAACAGTTAACTGTTAACTCACTGAGGTATTAGATCCCTGCCTGGTTTAGGATACAATGACTGGTGTGTGTTTGTCTGGTTGTTTGTTTATTTTGAGCAGTTAGTTACATACTGTACATAGCGACACACACCATGTTATTTTGCTTAGGAGATAGTGAGAGTATATCACAAGGAGTGAGGAGAAAGAAAGAGAGAATTTGTGTGTGTGTGTGTGTGTGTGTGTGTGTAGATAGATAGATAGATGCTTTATTGATCCCCAGGGGAAATTCAAGGTGTGTGTGTGTGTGTGTGTGTGTGTGTGTGTGTGTGTGTGTGTGTGTGTGTGTGTGTGTGTGTCTGTGTGTCTGTGTGTGTGAAAGAGAGTGACAAAGAGCAAGACACATACATGCATGCGTGCATGCATGTCCCCTCTCATGATGCTAAAGTGTTTGGCCTTTCAAATTAAGTGGGTTTTACCAAAAACCAGAGCCACAGATTTGAGAGTGGTTGGGGGGGGGGGTCCATTTCACCACATCCCATGAGATACGACCGTGAGACCACAGCCCTAGTGAAACGTTTCAGACCACCCCTGTCCTGCACAGCCCCAGACCAACAGCCCCAACTCCAACTGCAACCCACCCCCACCTCCCCCTAACCCCAGTGGACCCTCTGGCTTTTGGCAACCAGCTCCGCAAATGGGGTGGGACACTCAGAGCAGGGTGGAAGGGGGAAAATAAGATTATTGAGCTATGCAGTAATACACATGCATGCAAGTACACACACACACACACACACAAATGCATATATGCACACACTTGTAGGAAGACACACATTTTACAAACACTGCAGACATTCAAGTCCAACTGTATTACCACAACACTCATCTGTGCAACACATGCTAGTCATGCTTAAGGGGATTGGAGCCATGTTTTAAAAAAGACACACACACGCACACACTCACACTCACACACACATTCACATCCTTTCCACGGACACACACATTCACTCACATGCACACACACACACACACACACACACACACACACACACACACACACACACACACATATACACGCACATGTATGCTCCCAGTATGCACCCCTGCGGGCGCTGCCAAAGCCCCATGGCTCCGGTCTCCCTCTCGGAGCGCCTGATGCGTGCGTGCGAGTGTGTGTGTGTGTGTGTGTGTGTGTGTGCCACTGGCACACGGTGGAGTCCGTAGAGGAGGACTGCGAATGGGCCAGGGGCCTGGGGCCGGAGCCGGGAGATTTATGGAGTCTCAAGAGCTCTGGCTCAGGATCTCTGGGTGTGTCCCCCCTCTGTGCTAACACGCTCACAGGGGCCTCCAGGGGCCCCTCCACCAAGCTCTTCCCCGGCCAGCGGGCCGTCCAGAGAGGAGTGCACCACATCCTACCTCCTCCAGAGAGGAGCAGCAGGCCTCTGGCAGATCCTACTAAGCCTCCACCCTCCACATGTTTCTCTCTCCCTCCCTTTCTCTCTCTTTTTCTCACTCACTCACTCTCTCGCTCATACACACTCATCCACACAAGCTCTCTCTGTCACACACACACACACACACACATACATATTCTTTCACTCTCTCTTCCGTTCTCTCTCTGTCCCTCTGTCCCATATACTCGCTTTCTCTCCTGTTGTCTTTCTGGCTCTGTACACATATGCTCTCATCCTCGCCACGTTTATACCTCCTTTCACTTTCCCTTCCTTCTCCACCCCACCCCACCCCCTGACACTCTTTCTCTCTCTCTCTCTCTCTCTCTCTCTCTCTCTCTCTCTTTCTCTCTTTCTCTCTCTGTCTCTCTCTCTCTTTCTCTATCTCTCTCTCTCTCTCTCTCTCTCTCTCTCTCTCTCTCTCTCTCTCTTCATCTGGCCAGTTGGATCTTACCAGAGCTGACAGAACCGCTGGACAACATCACCTGACCCATGCAGCCTCTCCCCATCCCGTCACCTCTCGGACTCATCCCAAATGTCCCCCTGGACCCCCCGGTCTTAACTCATCTGTCCCCCTGGACCTGCCGTCCTCCAGTCTTAACTCATCTGTTCCTGCGGAGCATCTCTCACACCCTGAGAGGAATGCACATGTGTGGGTCGGGTCGCAGCTGAGCCGCGGAGGAAGCCAAATGAACAAGGACCGACAGTTCAAATTCACATTCACTGTTTACTTTGTTTCTCGCCTTCTATTGTTCCCGGTCCAGAGCATTCCTGGTCGATCGGCTAGGAGGAAGTATGCACTTAATAGAGAGAGAGAGGTTGGCCACCACACCGTTGCATCAGGCTTGTTACAGCAAGGAGCGCTGCTCCAAATGAAAGACTTTGGGATAAAAACAGGCCAGTGAGGGTCAATAGAGAACAGGGGAACAGAGGAAAACTTTTGCAAAGCGCACATCAGTTCTGGCACACATCTGACTCTGGATCAGTACTGGTGTTCAGGATCTTCTGGGGATAGGCACAGCCAAACAGGCCCATGTGAACAGAACAATCGTACCCTAGCAGAAGCCTTTTAAGCTGCATGTTCTGTTTGTAGAGCCCAGAAGAGATTTATAGAGGGAGAGAGATTAGTGCTTGCTGCGTTGAACTGCCCTCTGCTGTGAGTATGAGAGTACTGAGTGACTATATGGGAGTGATCATGTGTGTATGTGAGTGTATTGTGTGGGTGCAGGCTGGCTGTGTGTGTGTGTGTGTGTGTACAGTATGTGAGTGTATTATGTGGGTGCAGGCTGGCTGTGTGTGTGTGTGTGTGTGTGTGTGTGTGTGCGTTCTTATGTGTATGCATGCTTGTGTGTGTGTGTGTGCAAGAGAGAGAGAAAGCATGTGTGTGTGTGTGTGTGCAAGAGAGAGAGAAAGCATGTGTGTGTGTGTGTGTGTGTGTGTGTGTGTGTGTGTGCAAATGCCTCTTCCTCATGCAGGCTGGCTGAGAAGCTGAAGGCAGAGAAAGCTGATGCAGCAGGATGGTTGAGAGAACAGAGATGACCAGTACGACTGCCAGAGGTGTCAGCTCCCACAAAAGACCTCCCTGTTTCCCCCGGATGCTCCGCCAGAGTCACACTTTGATATTGAAATCAGTGTCATGTTAGGGGGTACATCTCATCTTTCTGTAACAGTGTGTGTGTGTGTGTGTGTGTGTGTGTGTGTGTGTGTGTGTGTGTGTGTGTGTGTGTGTGTTTGTGTGTGTGTGCACTGTGCAGTTATACCTCTTCATCTATTACCTGTTACCTGTTGCTATAGGAATTTCATGCATATTCACACTCATGGATGTACAGTATGTCAGTGAGTATTTATCATCATCTGTGTATTGTCGTATAAGCATCCATGTGTCTCTCATGTGTGTGTGTGTGTGTGTGTGTGTGTGTGTGTGTGTGTGTGTGTGTGTGTGTGTGTGTGTGTGTATGTGTGTGTGTGTGTGTGTGTGTGTGTGTGTGTTTAGGTGTGTGTGCTGTGCTGTGCTGTGCCTGGTACCCCGTGGGTTTTGCGCACGGGAGAGAAGGAAATGGCTGTGCTTTTATCTGCTCGTTTGAAGTGCCATAGCATCCCAGCCTACCCCGCTGAGACAACATCACAGACCCACAGAGACAGACAGACACAGGCCTCTTTTCTTTGGCCGAACCCACGACAGCACAAACATCTCTCTCTAGTTGGAGGATATTAGACTTTGTGGCATATTAATAAGAGCAGACTTATCCTCAGCAGACTACTTTAGGTTCGGGCATGGCAGTACATGTGACTGTAATTATGTGTAAACAAAGAGAGATCTTTGCCAATTTCATAGTTGATTAGATTTTACTATGTGGTAAAACCAGTGCCCCTTGTATCTGATCTGGGATCAGTGTTTGGACATTATCTGTAAATCTTTATACTGTAGGCTATAGAAGCCGCGTTGCTAATTCAAAGTATTATAGTGTGTGCAGTATCAGTAAACTGGCCATTAGCCGCTCTGGGCTGCTTGTGGTTCTGTGTCGTTTTTATCTGATGAACTGCTGTGGCCGGGTGGTTTGGACGGGAGTGATTGGTCG
>NC_063197.1:12250264-12257764 GCF_017589495.1 Alosa alosa
CAAGTCTTGCTCATAATTTAGGGCAATAGGAGGGCCCTGTGGTCTGTGTGTGTGTGTGTGTGTTTGTGTGTGTGTGTGCGTGTGTGTGTGTGTTGATGTTCCATCAATGTTGGTTATGTCTGTGATTAGCCTGAGACATGGGGGATGAGCATGACCTCCACGACCCCTCTGAGGCAGCACGCTGGAGGTCAGGAGTTCTCACAATATTACTCTATTTGCTTTATTAATCCTCCTGGATCCTGTCCTTATTGTTTTGCCATGAATCATCCATTACTCCGTTAGCTCGAACCGCACACTCGTGTTTGTCCAAGTCACTGCAGATCAACGGGGATGGAGGGGAGTGTGTGTGTGTGTGTGTGTGGGGGGGGGGGATGGGTCAGTGTGGAGACAGTGTCACCCACCCCAGGGATGGAGGGAGAGGAGGAAGAGAAAGGTGAACTCTCTACAACCTCCGTCAGTCTCTCCCAGGGCAGCCTTTTGCAAAACAAAGCCATGTTTGGAGTGTGTGTGTGTGTGTGTGTGTGTGTGTGTGTGTGTGTGTGTCTGCGTATACGTCTGCGTAGCCATGGAGCAAGACTAATACATGTCATGTTACCAATTAATGTGCCCCCCCTCTCTCTCCCTTTCTCTCTCTCTTTCTCTCTCTCTCTTGGCTGTGTGGGCTCTGGTCCATGCCTCCACTCCACAGCTGGCTTCTCCACCTCAGAGTGGCGAGAGAACAGGACAGAACCGGGACGGAACATGCTGTTCTCCATCCACTGCATTATGACACTAAGAACCCTATCCCACAGGTCCAGAACTACTGTGCACCGGAGCTCACGGTTCTGACGAACCCCCCCCCCCCGGGAGCCATCGTCATGGTTGGTTCTGTGAATGGCCGTACTGTTATTTTAGTGTGTGAAATTATGCCATTTCAAATGGGGTGATTGTGTACTGTTCTGTGGTGTAACTATATCCAGTGCTGGAGTCTCGTGTTACCTGCATTACATTGTTAGTGTTGGACTAAAATTACGCTGCAAATATCCTCTGCACTGATCATCTGTAATATGGGCAAATTACTTGCAGGGACATTTTGTATGTGAAATGTCCAAGATGCAGAACGGAGAGAGAGAGAGAGAGAGAGGACAACTGCCCTCCTAGAGGGATGTATTCTTGGGAGAGTGCAATATGCAGAGTGGTGGAAGTTGGTCTCTCACTCTGTCTCCCTCTGTGTGTGTGTGTGTGTGTGTGTGAGTGTGTATTTTAGTGTGTGTGTGTGTGTGTGGGGTAAATGTGAGGGGGAGTTGGTTTTAAATAAATCCCAGATGCAGGCTGAATCTCCCGTATTGTTCACAACTCAAACCAGCTGGCCACTCTTGGCTCATCCATCTAAATGAACATTCTTTGCGATGGCCGGGAGCACTGTGGACCTGTTAGTCATTAAAACGCATGCTCTCTTTGTTTCTGCTTTGAAGCGCTGTGACTGCGATATCTCCAACGTGACAGACGTACCACTCACTTATACACACACACACACACACATATACACACACACGAACACATTTACAGGTTAAGAGGTACATCACACATTCAATGAGGCGCCTGAGTTTACTTTTGAGGGGTTGGGAGGGAGTTACAAATCATCTGTGCAGAGATAGTGGGAGCGTCATGCTCCAGATTCAGCCAGATGTGGGATGAGGCCGCAACACCAAAGTGTGATAACGATGCCGTGAAAAATGAATCTGGCATCTGCTCTGACAGCTCAAAAAAAGGCCACGTGTAAGACCTTGCATCGTGCGCATCAGGAAACCGCTCCACTTGTAATAGCCTGCACATTGTCTCAGCACGTTAAAAACTGATATTTTCAAGCACCACCCTAGAGGCTCTCTGGGATGGATGCATTCCTCCATACTCTGCAAACTGGCATCTGTGTGTGTGTGTGTGTGTGTGTGTGTGTGTGTGTGTGTGTGTGTGTGTGTGTGTGTGTGTGTGTGTGTGTGTGTGTGTGTGTATGGCCTTTACCACTGTTGCCATGTTTTGCAAAAAGCATTCGCAATCTCCATCTCGGCACTGTTAAAGTTATGATATGGTCTTGCAATGCTTGCAATGCTTTCATGGCTCCCTATCACATGCACAAATCAAGGCTGGACTCACAACCATTCCGCAGTTATGCTGCCAAACCTTATGATGCTAATGGACCTCATGTGACACAGCCAGCTGTGATGTCAGCAGCTGGGATTGCATGAGAAACTGCGGAGCTACGTCACGCAGGCCCATTTGCATGTGTCTTCCATGCAGAACTGCTCTGCAGTCGCATAAGGATCAGAGAGCCCTTATGCATTCTGTAATTGACCCAAAGTGCTTTGAAGTGAAGATGGATTTGTGGGTTTGTCCCTCCAAGAGTTGGTCAGTTTACTTTTTAATGACCAACGCTTACTTCCCAGACAGTCAACAGTCTGTGGGTGTCATTTGTGTGTGTGTGTGTATGTGTGTGTGTGTCAGTGTCAGAGTGGTTGTGTGTGTGTGTGTGTGTGTGCACGCACGTGTGTGTGTGTGTGTGTGTGCATGTGTAGTTATGGTAATGATTGAGTTGTCAGTAAACATGAGCTGAGGTCATCCATCTTGGAGTACACAGAACTCACACACAGAATGACTGCAACCTTAGGAGCTGCCACTTTACTCACACAAGGCAACAAGCACGCAATGGTTTCTGACCGGACGTCATCTTCAGTCGTCACACTATAAACAGGAGTTCCCGATAGGAGCCTGTCAGTGTGCGGTTGTAAACCACAGATGGGCATGAGGTAGTCAGCCTTGTCGTGCCCTGCCCTTCTGGGAGGGCTGGAGAGGAGCAGAGTGAAATCAGAGAGAAAGAGGGTGAGAGAGACAGGGAGAGAAAGAGAGAGAGAGAGAGAGAGAGAGAGAAAGAGAGAGAGAATGTCTGAGGTTAGAGACTCTGGTAATGGTTTATGGGCTGGGTTTAAAAGGCAGAACAATTAAAGCACTTGCTTGAGACAAATGTATGGTGATGGATGAAAGGAAGAGAGATGATAAAAAAGAATGAGAGAGAAACAGAAAGCTATTCTCTGCATTAAGCTCTGATCTCAGATAAGCCATGATAATGGGAATCCCATACAGATATTGGACACATCTCATCTGGCTCTTGGCCTTCCCCTCTCTTCCCTTCCCACTTCCGTGTTGGCCCAAGTGGAGTTTAGAGTTTGGAGTACAATTATGTCGGAATGAGATGATATGAGCTGGTTTTGGATGGTGCACAGTAAATTGTATATTCATCTACTGTTGATTTTGTCTCTGGAACTGTATGAGTAGGCTACTCCTCTTTGCAGTGTGTGTGTGTGTGTGGGGCAAGCCCCCAGCTGTGAGCATTTAGTGAGCTGCTTCTTTAAAATCGCTGAGCTGGGCTCTTTTCTCTCCAGCACGAAACATTCCCCATTGTCCCGGTTCTCTGCCTTTTTTCATCGTTTGCCCGGAAAAAAAAAGAGGCAGGAATTTGGTATATGAGCCCGTAAAATGCTTTGAAAGTGCCAGGCCCTTGGGATTTTCTTGTGTGGAGCATGATGACCAATAATGGGAAAGCCTAATGAGGATATTTATGCCTCAGTTTGGTTTTTCGCTTTTGTAAAACAACAATGAAACATTCCCGTAAAACTTTTGACTCACAACAGCCCCTCCGCATGAGCCGAGTGGATCGTGCTCGGAATGCAGATGTGCTGCTTTTGATTTGGTCTGTATCCCCCCACTATTTGCATTAAAAAAACATCAATATTTTTCACTTGCACTTGAAATGCTTTTGACCGAGTGCACTGAACAATAAACATCAGGGTCAAATCGGGTATAGGCCTCCCGTGGAATGAGCTTCGGTCTCCGTCAAAACATTTCAAACTCTTTATGGATTTACTTCCATCTTCATTTGGCTTTAATGGCTCCCTGGGAAATATAGTTCTGTGAAATAATGTCTGTCGGGTCCCGTAAGTGATATTAAAAGTGTTGGGTCCTGTAGCTAATATTACAGCTCATACTGAGTGTCAGCTGGGCTTGTATGCTTATAAGAGTTAGCAGCTCCATAGACGTTCCACCTGAGGAAGTCACGTCTCGATCTCTCGCTCAGACTGGGCATTCATTTTCTCCCCCAACTTGCATGGCTTGCCTCCATCAGATGCCAAGGAAAACAGGTCTGAGAGAACATGCTGCCTTTTGAATAGTATCCATCCAACATCCTGTTCTGTCTTACCCCTGTTGGGGGGAGGAGGGCAGCGCTCTAGGGGTGGGATGCCCCCACACAGGTAGCCAGTGTTTACTTTTAACTTTCAGGCTTTAGTCCTTCTGAGAGCTTGGATAACTGGGGTGAAAGAATACAGAGAAGAAGTGATTCTTAAGGGAGTGTGGAGAGACAGAGAGGGAGAGAGAGAGAGAGAGAGAGAGAGAGAGAGAGAGAGAGAGAGAGAGAGAGATAGAGTTTTATGGTGGGAATGAGCTGAAGAGAAATGACAATTAAACAAAGCAAAATTAATGTTGTGGGAGAATCAAAGAAAAAGACACACAAAGAAAAAGAAAGAGAGCTTGAATGGCGGCTGAGCTCACTCATACCTGTGGTCTCTGGGTTACCGGCACTCCAGTGAGCGGCAGGAAGTCAGCACAGCTTGTTCAGTTCTCTGTGTTTTCCCACTGTTGATTGTGACTCTGAGTATGTGGTGGGTATGTGTACACTGTCACACAAGTAACTAATTTCCAGTCATTTAACAATTTCCAGTGTCATGTAAGCTTTAAGTAAAACACTGAATAGAATCACATCAAGCACACAATACATTGGGCAAGACATATAGACACAATTACATTTTTGTATAGCTGTTTGCAAGCTTTTATGAGTCTCCTCTTTGACATTACAGTTCAACAACCTATCTCCTTAAGGAGACATAGATAAGAGGTATATAATAATGGCGGTGGTAACGTAGTGGTTAAGGAGCTGGGTTGCCATGCAGAAGCCTACAAAGTCGTAGGCAGGAGCAAGGCACTTAACCCTGAGTTGCTCCGGGGACAACGGCCCTTGTAATATAATGGACATATGTAAGTCGCTTTGGATAAAAGCATCTGCTATTAATAAATGTAAATAATACAGCTTTTGTATTAAATATAAATAATATAGCTTTTTCACATGTGAATATAGCTCTTTAGCTCTTTTCAAACCTTTATGAATCTGCTAAATGTCTAAAAAATATATTTTGAACACATAAGAAACAACACGTACAGTATGGATGCTGTTGGCTCACTGGTACCCTGGCGTGATGGATGTGAGTGACAACAGGTGCAAGCTATTCAACTACACAAACAGTACCTGAGACAAGCTACAGCTGATTATCACAATATGGGTGTGATTTCCAACCGCCTTTGAGCTTTACAACTCATAATAACTGACTTAATGTGTCAGTGGAGTGTTATAACAGCTGGCCCTGGCATTGTAGAGCTTGAGCAATATGCCTTTGTTCTGTTTGCCATTAATGTATGTACGTATGTTCTTGGCAAGCGCCAGTGTGACCAGCTTTGAAAACAAGACGTGTGTGCATATCTGTGTGTGTGTGTGTGTGTGTGTGTGTGTGTGTGTGTGTGTGTGTGTGTGTGTGTGTGTGAGGTTGGTTGGCCAGACGTTGGATGTAGATATGGTGTTTGCTTAATCCATCTGTATTTGCAGTGCAGATCTCCACATTTCCTTATCTCCCTTGAACAATGCAGAGGCCCCACTTTCTCATGTTCAGAGCATGGATCCGGCCTGCGTCATCAGGTGTCTTGCACCGACCGGAGGGATGTGATAAAACAACCTGTTTGTTGGTTTAAATCCACGTCCACGCATGTTTCCATGCTCTCGCTATCTCACATCCCCTCTGGTAGTCATTGTCTTTCGTTTTCTCTTCCACTCTCCCATAAACTTTGATTCTTTCTCATTCATACAGTCAAATCATTGCAAAACAAATCACACATGTGCATGCCAACATATACACTGAAACAAGTGATTAGGCAAATGTTTCTCACATGACACATCAGTTGCTTTGAAATACATCCCACATGCACAGCACAATGGCTTAGAAATATAGCTTACATTTCCGATACTTTTGCATATTACTAGTTCCTTTGTAGCACTGGACTCTATAAAACGAGGCTAGATGTGTAAAGGTGTGGGATTTAAAGATTGTTTTGAGGAATGAAAGGCGACAGGGACAGACCTGGTCTACATTTATTTTCCCTCAACACTTTTTCTATTGCTCCTTTTACAGTATTGCAGTTGACATTTTGGGTCCCTCAGCGCCTTGAACCGGCAGTTCTCTCAGGTCCCCTAAAACGTAGTTCAGATGTTCTCGACTTCAGGGCTCCCAAGGCAGCGCTCGCACTGTAGCCCGCACTGATGAAGTCACCGCAACAACACAAGCCCTACGAGGAGAATGTACTATGCTGAGATGACCTCGATGGAACTGGGGCCTCCTGTCCCCGACACAGAGGATGCATTCGATTTTTACAGGAGACAAGGGTGACATTTAGTCATTCATTCATTCATTCATTACTCTCTCTCTCTCTCTCTCTCTCTCTCTCTCTCTGTCTGCAGTGGGCAAGTGTTCAGAAAACATCCTGTCCAGTGAATGTGACTTCTTAGTCTCCACAGGCTTGCCTCCTGTTGAAATGGCTTTGTGTATGGCACCAGTGAATATCACACTGCTGCCACTGTCTGAAGGTTTATATATAGAGTGTATTCATTGCATAACTTTTTTTGTGTATGTGCGTGGGCGTGTGTGTGTGTGTGTGTGTGTGCGTGTGTGTGTGTGCGTGTGTGCGTGCGTGCGTGCGTGTGTGCATGTGTGTGTATGTGTGCCTGTGTATGTGTGTGTTTGTGCATGCATGTTTTTGTGTAAGAGAGAGAGAGTGTGTAAGTGCATGTGTACGCATGTTATTGTGTGTGCTTATGAATAAAGTAAAAGACTAATAGTAAAATATGTAAAAAATGCAAGAAAAAAAAAAAAAAAATGCAGCGTCAGTGCACCAATTATTGACGTGACCCAATGATGATATCATTATGGCTAATTGTGTTGAGAGGGTATAAATCATCTGTGCCATGTAAATCCAATTATGGTTATTATGTTATTAATTTACTCTGAGCTCCGTATTCAGAGTACAATTATGAGGAGCATTGACAAGTCTCTTGTGACAAGTCTAACAACTGTTGTTTCGCTTAATCCTGTCTTGAATAAATGTACCACACATTTTGTAAGGAAAAACTCGAGTTGTGATTTTTGGCATTTCTCCTCTCTACGGCCAACTGGAAATAAATTGACCATTAAGAGACAAATGCCCTGGATGATGAGTTGATAGTTCAGCTACAACTGGCAGAGTACTTTTACATTCTTCTACTTTGAGATGTCTTTTATTTCGCATTCAATCACTGGTCTCTAGGGTACACAAACAGTGATGGAAGCACTTTTCTGTTGACATGCTGACATATTGAGCCTTGTGTTGGAT
>NC_063197.1:12262764-12310820 GCF_017589495.1 Alosa alosa
TAAACTGCGGGGGCAGGGTTAGACCCGGGGTTTTAATAAGGGAAGAATTCCTAATGGCAATAAACAAGAGCAGTGGCCAGACTGCACCTAGAGCCAGATTGGGTTACAGTTATGTCTGCCCTGGTCAGCTGATCAATGGACCGCAAGGGCGTGTGACGATGAGTAGCACTGAAGTAGCTCCGGCCACCACATTTCAAGATCAGTGGCAACCATCATCCGTATGTGTGTGTGTGTGTGTGTGTGTGTGTGTGTGTGTGTGTGTTTGTTTTCAATTACTATTGTTTTTTTGTGATGAATTTACCTCCTCATGTTGCTATGTCATAAAAGAACACACATCCATGCTTGTTTGTCTGTGCAAGTGCTTGTGTATATTCTTGTATGTGCACCAAGGCCATAAGGTTAGACCTGTCTCCCTTATGCCAGAGCTGATAGGCATGACATCAGCCTTGTGGTTGCCATGTCAGACTCTTTTTTGACGTTTTTTGTTTCAAGACCAGGTCATGGTTGATACTATTTGTGTGTGTGTGTGTGAGAGAGAGAGAGAGAGAGAGAAAGACTGTGAGTGTGTGCGCGCAGAGAGCCAGATTGGGCAATGCGTGATATAAGGGCCTGCGGTCAACCTTCAGACAGCATTCGACTCGGACTTGAGTGAAGCCCTTAATGGCTGAGTGAGGTGTGAGTGTGTGAGTGTGTGCACGTGTCAGTCGGTCGGCGCAGGCCGAAGAGGGAATGGAGGAGGTGGTGGCAGTGATGGCGGCGCGAGGCCTGCTTGATGGCTCACTGAAAGGCATGTTTATCAAAGTGCTCTATTTGTTTTCCTTCAATGGAGGCACTGACGGGATAGAGAGACAGAGAGACAGAGAGAGACAGACAGAGAAAGAGAGGCAGAGAGAGACTTTGACGCGCCAGAGGACGCTCTGTCTGTGCATATACTGATGAATTGGGCCACATCTGCTTTTCATTTAAGAACATACAGAGGGAAAAGAACACACACTCCCCATACGCGCAGGGGACTGAAATATGGTGCAGCTTTAGCCCTGTAAGCTAATCCTAACAGTTTAAGCACCAGAATTCTGATCAGTGTTGGAAATGAGTGATTGACCCACTGAAAAGCACACTGAAAGGGTTGACATGATTGGGG
The DNA here is from genome assembly GCF_017589495.1 of Alosa alosa. Lineage (NCBI taxonomy): Eukaryota > Metazoa > Chordata > Actinopteri > Clupeiformes > Clupeidae > Alosa > Alosa alosa. The sequence continues at coordinate 12,263,906 of NC_063197.1, forward strand.
GTGTATTTTTTGATCGTTTTTTTTTTGGGGCGCTAGAGCTGATGGTTGCTGGGGATGTGGTAGACGGCACCGGTCGGCAAGGTGGCTATGGTCGAGTAAATTCAATGCCCTCTCCCTCAGACAGGACAGGGTTTCAAACATCTCTTCTGACAAATCCTCGGGTCACACGTATGGCCTTCACACACACACACACACACACACACTGACACGCAAAGAACAAAACACACACAGGCATATGCATTTGCTCACAAAAAAAAGTGACACTTCAGGAAACTAGCATCACATGCTCGGAGAGCCAAGCAGGGTGCAAAACGAAAACATGTCATGCTACTGCACAGGCCAGGTTTTCCACTCCATTTCCCTGTTGAAAATAATCATCATCACACCGACAGGCAGTTGCACGGGCAACAACCAGCCTCGCAAGCTCACCAGAACCAGAAGCCATGTAATAAACAACCAGGCAAGATGGCTCACAAGGTGAGAGAGAGAGAGAGAGAGAGCGCTCTGGTGACTTGATCATCATTCACGTTAGCAGCGAGGCTGTTACGTTTGACCTGGTCAGCACCTCTCTCTCTCTCTCTTTCCCCCATCCCACAGCACAGCCAAACCCGGCCGAGGCGTAATATATCACTCCACAGTGGTCGAGACGCATGACCCTGCCTTCCCCGCAGTGCGTCTGCTTCATCTCTTAATTAAAACTTGAAGGTTTTGGGTTGCATATTGGAAGAAAAAAAAAACTCATGAATGCTTAACACCAGCACAATGAGGTCATTAAGAAAGCATCATTTGGATAACAGTGCTTAATTTTATCATCTTATGTAAGCATTGGATGCATTGTGGGTTAAAGGGTTATTTTTTGGGAGACCTTTCTGAATTTACAAAAATATCTGCAGGTCAGAGGTTCATGTCTACAACCTGAGAGTGGCTGCGTCATCTCGAATAGTCCTAACCAGAGTTACTGTTCGCGTAGAACCATTTAGAATTGAATAGAATTTAAATAGCCATTTCTCTTTCTGGATGAAAACACAAACCAGCATTTTGGTTTCCTCTGACTGAAACCAGAATCATCCTCTCATACGTTTCCTCTTTTCATTTGTAGTGGGTGAAGTCTTATGAGTTTTCAGGTATCACCTATCCCAACTGTCAAGATCATATTAGCTTTTACATTTTCCATGAGCAGGTCACGTAAGACACATCGTGACACACCACACAGAGAGAGAGAGAGAGAGGGAGAGAGAGAGAGAGAGTGAGAAAAGAGAGAGAGAGATTGGCAGTGTGTCTGGAAACAGACGGCAGGTTAGCTGTGTCCTACTGACCCACTAATATTTGACCCTCAGCCAGACAGCCGGATGTCCATTTTGACCTCAGAAATATCACAACCGTCCTATATCGCCGGAGTTTGTATTGCACGGGAGGATCGAGACCACCTGACACTGACGAATGAGCAGATGTGTCACTTGAACGACCTCTTAAAAGCTCCCAAACTGACAAGAAAATGAACACCAGGCAAATAAAAGAGTAAGCCAAATCTCAAAGAAGTGGCCAAGTGGGATTTTCCATCACCTCTTTGAAGGCCTGTTTACGAGCCCCAGTAAAGAAGTTCATTTCCCCGGAGTTATGAGGACATCGTTGATATGAAGCTTTTAGGCCCTGGGCTTGTTGATCTCCAGGTTGATTTACACTTCTCCTTCATTCATGAGAGTGGTTAGAGATTGCCCTGTCAGTGCATACATGAGGACACCCAAAGAAACCCCAAACCACAAACATTTCATTCAATTAGACAAGAAGACAGTTATGTTCAAGTTGGCTGTTGTTCATCCAGTTGGCTGTTAAGTCTCGTGTAGATTCGATTAATTTATTGTCTGAGCGACTGTAATAAGAAGGAGGTTGGCAATGCAAATAAAATGGTTTGGTGATTTATTCTCGGCCAGACTCTCCAATGTGAGACAGGATGGTTTCTGAGCTCATCAGAGAGGCCATTATCAGCCTAAAGAGATGGAAACAAGACAATAAGGACTTGACACAACCCTACAAACCACCAACTTTCCATTCAATCAGACAAGAGGACAGCCCCAGACAAGTTGGCTGTTGTGTCATGTAGATTGGGTGAATTTATTGTCTGAGTGAGTTTAAAAACGGGGAAGCTACCAATGGCATTAAACGGCTTTAGATATGATTGATGCCCCTGCAGATCCCTCCAGTATGGGAAACAAGACTGACGGTTTCTGATCTTATCAGAGGCCATTATCCTCCTGAGGAGATGGAAAGAAAGCCAGCGCTGGTTCAACACGGATCCCACTGATCTGCAGAGGATCAGGAGGAGTGTCAGAGGCTATCTGGGTGACGTCTGCTGGAGATTCTCAGGCTTTAGCTGACAGGCAGGCTGTACTAGGGATATCCCGATACCATTTTTTTTCAAACCAGTACAAGTACGAGTATTTATATTTGTGTACTTGCCGATACCGAGTACCAATACCGATATTTCTACCACAAAATAAGTAGCATAAAATTGCAATAAATTTTCTTCTCTGCTCTGATTGTTACAATAAGCCTAAACTAAATATAAATAATAATACATATCAAATAAAATATATAATAGCAATTTCAAACAAAAAATAAACAAACAATTCTGTCTAGAACAAGCCTCCACACTGGCACTGTGTCCTGTCTCTTTCAGTAAAATCTCTCTCAACACAACATGATCCCATGTGACCCTACTGTAGTTCTAGAGGCCTTTGTGAAATTGGTGTGGCTCCTTTAAGAATTTAGAGCGAGCGGCCACCTAGCGAGAGAGGAAAAGAGAGAAGATGCTTCTGCCGTCTACTGATTGCTGCCAAAACAGAGTTAGTGAACGAGACTTATGCATTGTCTAAACTATTGGCCATTGAATAAAGTGGTGATTTTTCTCACATGTCTTGCATCTGCCTGTTGCTCATGACTTGGGATACAGTAGAAGTGAATTGGGTGCTGACTTTGGTCTTGGAGTATATACAGTAATTATAAATGATCCGACTAACGTGACGATCTGGACTGAAATACAGGCAGGGAAGGTAATATTTCTCAGTATAAATGACCAAAATGTGTGATAACAAAACACTATTATGCAAACAAATCACATGAACCAGACCACATCAAGATGTAGGGTCTGGGAATTCACCATTCGCAGTTCTCAATCTGAGGGACGGATAAATGGTTGTCTTTCAAATTCCCTCTGCACGCAATAGGATATCACTACAACTCCCGAGTCCCATGCGTTTTCCCACCAGCGGAGCTAGTTGGCTAGTTGATCAAACTTTTGCCAACTTAAAGGTTGTACCAGCGATGGCAGGGTAACGTCACTTCTGTTGACGTTCAATGTAGGCTAATTTACAAAGACATCGTGCCACACTGAAAGCTAATATTTTGTCACTAGCAATTTACATCTGCCCTCTTGTTACGACCCTGTGGGTCTTGTGTATTATGTGTGTTTGTTACTTCTATTGTGTGCTTCCAGGCAGATTGGCTGCAGCTGAGGGGTGGTGTGAAACCCTATGACGTCAGGGTAGCCCGGCCCTTTAAAAGGGGGCTGACGTCATTGAGCTCTCGCTTGCTAGCTGTGGGGATCGTTCGTTGCCACCGTCGCTGCCGCACATCGCTGCCACTAGGGCCAGCCTCGGGCCTTGCCCGTGCAACTCGCCGTCATCTTTCTCACTCCCTGGGGTGAGAGACCAGGAGTGAGCCTGGCGCGAGGCCTACTTTGTAGGCGTGTTTTCTTAGTTTAGATATTTTTCCATACTGTTTTTTTTTGTATTAATAAATACACCATTTTATTAAGTTTTGTGTCTGCCCGTTTTTGTTATATCCCACAAGCCCTAGACCGGGATGTAACACTCTGTCAAACCCAATTGCATTTTCAGCTCTGAACAAAACCATTCACGTTCAAACGAGCATTTTGTTTAATTCGACCTTTCTGGCTGACCGGGACATATAAAGCAGGAATGGGGGACGAGAGACTGAAACGTTCAAAGCAATTATGCCAGAATTGTTTCAAGGCAAACACTGAAGTGTAGCATTCGAGTTATGCTTGCCAATTCAAAAGTAGCCTATGTGTTTTCTGTCGGCTACGTGTCCAGCTACTATAGTCCTATAAATGAACAGAATATCAAACCGTTTTCAGTAGCCTACCACTGTTGCAGATATCACATAGGCATCCCTTACATAGCTACATGTTTGTACAATGTTGCATATTCCAACATAAGGAAGCAGTTAAGAAACTTCTAACTCCCTGTCTTAAACCAACATGATATCAGCTTCAAACAAGCGGCAGCAGCCATGGTTGATGTTTTTTTGTTTGTTTTTTAAAACCCGGCTTCTTCAACAGGGTGCGCTATCGTCATTGTGTAAAGCCCGCCTCAAGGGTTCTGATTGGTGCCTCGATCTAGGAAAATTAGATATGGGCTAGAATCCCAGCATCCCCTTCCTTATGCATACTTGGTGATACATCCACAGTCAATTTAAGCAACTCCTGCAATAAAACACTGCTGGTAGCGCTGACTATCGCCAAGAAAACCATCCTCATGAACTGGAAATCTAAGAAAAAAGCTCACATCACTCATTGGAAAAACTTGTTAACAGACTATATATCATTAGAAAACCTATCAACTACAAACTTAATCAATACTCAGGATACAACCTCTCCTTGGTACCCCTTTATCACCTACTTACAGTCCTGACCCTCTTTGCCTGAGTTCCATCTCCACACGATCATAACACACTTCATCAACAGATACACATATCATCGAACACTAGGCAGGGGAGGGTAGCTGGAACTATTATTGTTATTATTATTATTATTATTATTATTAGTAGTAGTAGTAGTAGTAATATAAATAGCATCCCCTTCTTTCCCTCCCCCTTTTATTTACATTCTCTGATAAACTTTACTAATTTCACTCTTTCTCTCTGCCTCTCCCATCGTTATTCTGACGGGGCCCCATTGGATGGCTTGGGAGACTCGGTCCTGGCGGGTCGCTGTGTGGTTTTGGCATTGGTTGGGTCCTGTGGGTTATCTATTGGCCCTGGGCCCCCGGTGTGCACCCTCCTCATGCGGCTCATGCACACGCCTTGTCCTGGAAGCACACAGCACGCTTTACTCTCTTTTAATCGCACTACATGTTAGGTGACATACATAAACAAAAACTACAAAACAGGCTAGGGTAAGAGTGGAGTGCAGGTAGATGCCTCATCAGGTGTCTATCTGCATGCCTCACTTATTTTAATGCACACATTGAGGAGGCATACATCTTACACAGGGTAAGTGTGGTGTGCATGGGGAAATCCTGACAGATATTCACCATGCATGCCCACTTCTTTTAATGCTACACTCTAGATAGACCCCTCAACCTAGCCATTCACATACTGTACATATTTAGGTCAAGAGTGGCGTGTTGGGTGAAGGTCTGCGGGCGCAGGTGGTTGGTCGTGTGGTAGTGGGGGATGTGTGCATATGCTGGGGGCCTGGGGCGATGGGTGGCACGCAGGTCCTCCCCTCTGTCAGCTCGTCGCAGTATAACTGCAGGGGCTGGGTGGAACTGTGGCCATTAATGGGTGCCCAGGTTGGCAATCAGTCAGGCAATCAACCAGGCAATCAGTTATTCCTATTATTATACTTATCATTAATAGAATAATTACAACTCCTCTCCTCTGAAACCCTCCTCTCTATGTTCCAGCTTCTCTCCTCCTGGCCCAACAGCAAGCCAGCCTTATACATATCTTTACACACACATACACACATACATCCTCACATACTCACTACCCCTCACCCCCATCCCCACCCCCATCCCAACACCACCTCATTCACACTCTTAGAGCTACCATCTGCACCCCCATCCCCCTTCTTTTCATTCCGGTCATCAATTTCATCCCTGATAATCATATCTGTAATCATCCTGGACGCAAATCATCCTTAGCCTTTCTGTTATTAATGTTATGTTGTGTTATGTTTGTGGAAGCCAAGTCAATGTGATGTCTTGTTAAGTTACAGTATGTGTTTATGTAATGTACGTCTGTTTGTTGTATGTAGTATTCATGTGCATGTCGTAGTGTTGCATTTTCTGTAATGTCAATGATGTTTGCAAATAAAAAAAAAAGGTATAAAAAAAAAAAAAAAAAAAAAAAGATATGGGCTAGAATTGGTTCTTGGCCAGACGGACTTTCAGAGCGAATTTCGAATTTGCCGGAAGTACGTCTGGGTTTTTCCCAGGCTAGTTGGCAACACTTGTTGGTAGCAGCAAATGTTTTTGTGTGCAGATCTCAGAGCATAGGCTGCCTACAGAGACGCATTTTTTTGACAGCCTGCTTATAGGATGGGCAGCTAGCAGATCATTAGGAAAGATTAGATGAATGTGATAATTTATGTTTAGGCCTTTTTTGGGCCTGCATTCGCTAATACAACCTTTAAAAAAGCTTAACTCGCGTTGCGCTGTTTACCAGCAGCCGCATCCATCTTCTTTGTTTTCTAGTAGCAGGGAATTCACGCAGAACCATCGCAACTCTGCCATCACTGTATTAAGCCCGCCCACCGACTTTATACACGATGTGATTGGCCTGATCTAAGATTAATTTTTCCAGCTTGCAAGCGAACGGCGAGTTGCTAGACCCTGGTTGCAAATTACATTTGCTGCCGCTAGGGTGCGTCTATTCTAAGCTAGAAACCCCACAGAGTTTGTTTTGTATGCTAGGCTACTTATTCCCGACTAGCGCGAAGTAAAGAGACTACACCAGCGACGCACAACAACAACTAGGCTACAGGCTACACTTTAGGTGAGCTAGGCTATAGTGAAAACAGAAAACCATACCTGCGAGGATATTAGCTGCATTCAATGCAGATACATGAATCTAGCTTGTTGTATCTTCAAGTGCAAGACTGAAATAAGCGTCGCGAGTAGGATTCATGAAAGTGTAGAGGCTACATTAAGGGAAACTAAGTATCGGTGGGTGGTATCGGGGAATTTATATGAGTATGAGTATATGGGCCAGTATCGGCCCGATCCCCGATGCCAGTATTGGTATCGGGCCATCACTAGGCTGTACTGACTGAAGTCATTTCCCCTTGCCAATTTATGTGCTGTACAATATTCTGGCAAAAGTTTGCTCTGTGGTTTATTGTTTATTCGGGATTTTCAGACGAAATGGCAGCCAATGGTTCTGTCACTATATCAAATTTAATTAATAACTAATTGGAACTGATATAACTCATTATGAGCTGTTACTTTTTTTCTCCAATATAGTTACAGTACTGCTACTGTAATATCAGTGGTGTCGCTTGGCATACAAACTGCTCATCAATCCCAAACTAACAGTGTATAATTATTTTGTTGTCTCTAATTGCATTTAGTTGTCTTTAACTGCATTTCATTGTCTCTGTACTTGTACTCCGCACACTGACAATAAAGTTGAATCTAATCTAATCTAATCTAATAATGATAATAAAGGCAAGACCGCTAACTGCCACTCGCACAAATACACACACACACACTACACAGAGCAAGACAGGAGGAAAAAAGAAAAACATTCTAAATTCTACTTTCTAAGAATAGCACATCATGGCACATGACTGAGATGCACAATCACACACTGAGAGGATGTGGATGGAAGTCATGAAGTCCAACATGGCGCTCATTTCAATATCAAAGAGAAATCCTGTCTGGACCCAGAGGTGGAACACAGAGAGCTTTTGTACACGCTGCTCCTTTGGCAGAGAGTTCAGGGGTCACGCTGGTCTGTCAGCACACTCCAGTTTTCCCTCGCAAGCCAAACCACCCACAGGAGAGAGCAAAACTGACCGGGAGAGGCAGACGCCTGGTATAAGCATTAAACTTACACTCAGCATATAAAATAGAAATGGAATCAAAATAGCAGAGTAGAATTATCCTCTGAATTGAATAATAGAATACAAACATCTTCTTAGTCAACTGAATTTATATGTCACTCTTCATAAATAACTCTTCATATGAGTTGCATTGAAACATATCGTTATGAAATACATGTTACTTAACAGAACTACAAAGGAAGAACAGGTATCCGTCAATCTTCAGACGACGGCTTTTCAAAAGGCAGGTGTTTCTCATGAGATGAAAGAGGCCTATGGGGAGCCTGTGAGAGGCCCATGCAGTGGGCTGTGGAGGAGTTCAGCTGTGTGTGCCCCTCACAACCAGGCTCCAGCAGTGCCCTGCATCCCTCCTGAGGGAGAGCCCCATCAGCACTGGGAGTGTGGGGCTTAGGTGTGAGAGAGTGTTATGTGTATGTGTGTGTGTGTGTGTGTGTGTGTGTGTGTGTGTGTGTGTGTGTTTTGTGTGTGTGTGTGTGTGTGTCTGTGTGTGTGTGTGTGTGTCTGTGTGTATGTGTGTCTGTGTGTGTGTGTGTGTGTGTGTGTGTGTGTGTTGCGGGGCGGCTGGAGGTTCCTGGATTGTGTAGCTCTCATCAGCAGGCTGTGATGTGTATCACGCCTACAAGCCACATCTCCCACTCACTGCCCATCCTCTGCCTCACACACACACACACCAATGTCAACATCCTCTTCCTCATCATCATCATCGTCTTCCTCCTTCTCATCATCATTGTTATCATCAACATCATCATCATCTCTTTAATCTTCATCAGTGTATCAGCAGGGTGGGCTGAGACAGGGAGACGTCGAGCTGGAGAGCGCTTGGTACTGTGCCCTTATCAAACCTGACTGGAAGGGGGTGAGCTCATCTCCCTCAAGGCCCAGACGGAGCGCCAGGCACAGGGTTTGGTTTGGAGTCGAGGGTGGGTTGGGGGCGTTGGGAGTGGGCAAATGGGGGAAGGTAGTGGTTGTTATGGGAGAGAGGGGGGATAGAGTCTTTCAACAAACCCCACACTCCACCACCACCCACCACCACCACCACCTTCTTGCTCCACTTCCAGAAATGGCAGATCACAGGAACACAGCCATGGCCAGGGGTTATGAAAGCACTGGGGGGTCACCCCGGAGCGCGGCAGCCGTACGCTCGGGTCTTTTCAACATCAGTCAGGCGGAGGGTGATTTATGGCGCATTAAGGTGGCATCCGTGTCCTAAATCACCCGCCGGGAATCCCACCAGGTCAAGCGGGTCACCCTGCCCGTCTCTTCTGAGAGGCGCCCGCAAAAAACAAGACGCCTGCGTCTTAAGAAAACAGAACCCTGTATTCTGAACATTTACATAAGTATTACTGAATGGGGAAACACTTTCAATCCTAGTATCACAATAAAGCAATTTGTTCCTCAAATTACATCCAGAAAGTGGTTGTCAGCCACGCACCATCTGATAAATCTGGCTCGGCGTGGTGATGTTTGCCATGCTTGGTCGGCTTCAGAGGGTTTGGCCTCACGTGTGCGAGCCTCTCTGAAAACAGGGCCTAGCCGGGGCCTGGCTCTCCCAAGAGGGCTCTTATGTGCAAGGGTTGGCTTTAAATCATACGCCGTGTGCCCGCTCAGACTCACTGTTTGTTTTTCCATAGGAACTCACTGCTGTTTGCAGGCTCTTGGTTTAGCCCTTTGGGCATGTGAGGATGTGTGTGTATGTTTAAGTAAAAATGTGTATGTGTGTGTGTGTGTGCATGTGCGTGCGTTTGCCTGTGCTTGTGCTTGTGCTTCTGCGTATGCTTGTGCTTGCATGCGTGTGTGTGTGTGTGCAACCTGCTCCACTCCTCAAGGCCTATCAATCCACACTGGCTTGTTACAAGACCACCAATCAATCTCCCTCATTAATAGGGCATTGCAACTGAACAACTGAATCCACGGATGTGTGTGTGTGTGTGTGTGTGTGTGCTTTTGTGTTTCTGAAGGGTGTGGTGGCATGATGTACTGTAATTAAGTGTCATTAATCAGAGTGAAATATCAGTGAACAAAGCAAAATTCTTAGAATAGAATATAAACAGCTCTGTGCCTTGTGGTCCTTCATGTACTATTAATCACAAACATGCACAAGCGACGATATTTCAAGCTGCTATTTCACAACGCAGGAAATTACCACACACATCAATCACAATTATATCTCTTTTTGTCCAGGTTAGCCTACAACAGCTAACCACTGACCTCACGCTAGGCTATATATTTTTCATATTCACTCTAATAACCTGTGAAAACAGCAAGCCCCCCAGGACAGAAGACAAGGGCTCAGAGCGTCGCTCCGCAGTGTTTACGTGCTCTAGATATAACACGCAGGAATGAGCCGGAGTTCATCCAGCGCGGCCTTACAAACCCAAAGCAGGTGTGGACACACATACCCCCCACCAGAGACCTGCCACTCAGCCCAGGGAGAGGTTGGGGAGTGCGGGGTGAGCAGGGGGGCAATTGGATGAGGACTGGGGGGTGGAGTGAAACGGGCGGTTGGCGGTGGTTGCATATCGTCCAATACAGTGCCTTAGATGCCATGACTCTCACACACATACACACACACACACACACACATATACATACACACACTAACACACACACACACACACACAACCTCCACTCTTTTACTCTTTCGCCCAGGCCCCCTCAGTTTCCTTGAGAGCCAAAGGGGCACCGAGAGAGAATTGTGTGTGTGTGTGTGTGACCCAGATGGAAGAGGTTCTGGCTGGCTGGCTGGCGTAGTGGTATGACGTGGGGATGTGGGGTGGAGGTCACAGGGGAGTGGGGCTCACTAAAGGTCGTGACCTGGAGAAGTGTGTGTCTGTGTGTGTGTGTGTGTGTGTGTGTGTGTGTGTGTGTGTGTGTGTGTGTGTGTGTGTGTGTGTGTGAAGAAGGGAGGGACGTGGACGGCAGCGACACACTCTGAGGCTAATCACTTTAGCCCACTTTTACTAATGCGCCCCCTTATTCCCCTCTATCCTTTTATTCCTCTGCCTCTTTTCAATGGACCCTTTCAAGAGAGTTCCATTATCAGCATCATAGATGGCCCCACAAGACTTCCTTTTTAACATTCCATATGTTATCTTAATGTAGAGGAAGTAGATTGGGGCCCAAATAGAACGTTCAAGCATTGTTTTTGTTTACCTTGTTGAAAGGGTCTATACTAACTCTTCGTTAACTCTTTCTTAACCCTTTCCCTCGATTACGTCTTTTACTCTTCTTGTAATGAAATCCCCCCTTCACTTGTTCTCAGCATGTCATCTCTCTCTTGCTCTCTCTCTCACTCACTCTCTCTTTCTGTGTTATCTTGATGAGGTGTTAATACAATTTGGCTGTATTAACCAGTCATGCAATCACCCTCTCTTTCTCTCTCTCTCTCTCTCAGAGTCGAGCCACAGACTCGCGCATGCACACTCGCTCAACTATCACCACAGACTGCGTAGAGATGCATTTGGGGAGCGTGACCTTTGGGATTTAGGTCGGGTTCAAAGATGCTCTCCTGACAGACGCTTTGATCTTGCAGAGGGCCGCTCTGACGCACAGCTGACAGGTAGATTAAAGAAAGGTCTCAGCTACATGACATTTCTGACCAGTGGGGGGGACCTCACCCGTCAGATCACTCAGGAAAGTCATGGCATTTGACATTTCATTTTGTTGCCCTCTCAATTGGCTATTTAGTAGTCGCTGATACTAGAGATGAATTACCAGACCATTAACTCATTGTAGTCTTTCTTATTCATCAGTCGAATGAAAGTGTCTGCCAAATTAATGTAAGTGTTCTTTGTCTGATGAAATTATTCCCCTTTTGATAATCTGATTTAGGCTTTCAGTTTGCAGAAGAGTTCATTTTGCTGCTAATTGTTAAATAGTATTTTATAGACCCCCCCCCCCCAGAGGAAATTAACTGCTCGCTCTCTCTCTCTGTCTCTCTCTCTCTCTCTCTCTGTCTCCCTGTTTTTAAGTAGAACAGATGTGAACAATGACATGTCAATCCAGAACTACTCTTTGTTCTGCTGATTAAGACCATCAGCCATGAAAAAAGGAGCAGTATTAAGCCCTGTGGATCAGGTCTGCCTGCTTATTTGGCTTTGCCTACAGAGCTCATATGGAAGCATGTTTTCATTTAGCCATAGCCTCTGAACTATATGTTATGGAGTGTTAATCATCATCAATGTGTCAAATATCTCTCTCTCTCTCTCTCTCTCTCTCTCTCTCTCTCTCTATTGCCTGAGCAGTGGGGGAGATCGCATGTGATCTTGCGCCGACACTATGGCAACCACAAGCATGTACATTAGACCATATGAGAATTCTAACCACTCATTTTATGCTGTGATGTAGGCCTACAGTACACTGAGTGGCTACAATTCCATTTCCATTTTTACAATTACATTCCACTCTTCTCTCACTCTTCTGTATGATCCCTGTTCTGACGTACCAGAACTAAAGACAACCAGCCCATAATTTCACTAGAAGCATGCTCTCAGAGGCCAGAGGCATACGTAATGCAAGTAGAGTTAACCTTGACACTGGGGATGTGAAAACGGAAGAAGCCACAGACAGGATTTCAGAGCTAATTTGGGATCCACGTTATCGTAGCGTTATCTGGACTTTGGTTGTTTCCTGTACATGTACGGCTGACACTAACCCATGCGGCCCATAAAGGGAACTGGACGTGGTTTATGGCTCGTACGAAGCCTATGGTATGTCTCAGACGGACTGAGAGTGCAGCCGTGCCTTATTTGGTCCTGACCTTGTAAAAGCCTTTACGCTGTTAGTGCAACCCCACCGTACCTTTGATGAAAAATGTGAGGATTTGTGACCTCTGCGCCTCCTTCCGTCCTTCTGTTCTCTTTTCACTCCAATCTCAGAGTATTGGTTCTGTCACCGGTAATCTCCTATCTTCTGTCTGTCTTTAGAAATGAGCAACTGCTCCGTGTGAAGCTGAGGGACGTCATTTATTACCCCTAAACCCCCATTGCATTGCTTTCGGCATTCTCTGAGACTCCACATCAGTGTGACCAACCAACTCTGGGAAATAACATCACTCTCTGCCATGGCTCGCAGTCCAAAACATCTGATCATCCAAACGACTTGTGACAGTAACTTATGTTGTGACCAAGAAATGATTTAATGGGTTTTGCCCATAAGGAGAAACGTGCAAGAGTTATTAGCCTTGTGCTGGTTTTGACGACAGCTCAATACAAACACGGAGGAAAAGCAGGCGCGCGTTTGGCTGGGTGAAGGATTCCCATGACCTGGGGCACGCGGAGGATTCTTCGGCGTAAATGTAGCGTCATGGGAGAGAGAGGATGACCTCAGCCAAGTTAAAACACACACAACAACAAGACTATTACAGAAAAGGATGAAACATCACATTGGCTCATGCCAAAGTACTTAAAATCCTTCATTATGTTGTTTGTCTTTTTAAAATGAGCATTTTTGACAGAAAGTTCAAGCTTATTTGTCAACACTATTCACTAATTGCTATTGTCTTCTAAAGCCTTGTACTGCATTAAAATACATTTACATTTATTTATCACTTCTGCTAAGGATATTAGTTTTACAGTACAGTCTGTCTGTCTGTAAAATGGATTACACAAAAACTATCTGCCCAATTTACATGTAAAAAGATGTAGATGAAACTGTGTGGACCTTGACGAATTTAGTTTCACTTTCGTTACAATATGGCATTAGGCCTTGGCGGAGATTTGCACTGTTAAGTTGCCTTTCTAGATTTGATAGATGTTTTTATGCAGTGCATCATACTGTACAGACACAGAACAGTATTGATCACATTTAGTCATAAAAGATCACTAGATAAACGGCTCCTTTTAAAGGGGAGTCTTTCGTGGGAGTAAGACTTCATACCTGCATCACTTACCCCCCAGACTCTGTTCCACCAGCCACCCCACTACCTGTTACTGCTGACAGTCTCATCTCCTGGAGAAATCAATCAAACAATTTAACAATTTATGTGGGTATTTGTTTGTGTGTGTGTGTGTAAGAGAGAGAGAGAGAGAGAAGGAATGTGTGTCTGTCTGTGGATATGTGTGTGTGTGTGTGTGTGTGTGTGTGTGTGTGTCTATCTGTAGATGTGTGTTTGTGTGTGTGTGGGGGGGTATGTGTGGCAGTGTGCCAGGCCCCTGGCATGGAGAGCACTCCAGGTAACCAGCCTCCACCCTCAGGATGTCCTGTCCAGCGGCCGTTTGATAGGAACACTGACGTCAGTCCGCTGATCCCCCCGACTTCACCCCCCACAAAGCTTCCGCAACTCTAAATAGGTCTTTACTGGCAGAGGCCCTCCTAGCCCTTATCTCTGATTGGACTAGACATGACCTGCCCCATAATGACCCCCAACCTGATGGGATCACAGTGGTTGCTGGGGCAAAATGGGTGTACAATCAAAATGAATGGACACAGTATCAGGACATTGCAAAAAGAGCTGGTTTGTTTTGGCTAGTGGATGCATTGGTTTAACTGGGTGAATTCCTATCATGTACCAATGTTTTGTGAAGAGACTATATTGACAATCATGTGCACAGCAACTTCATCCTCCCACTTGAGTCTCTGTGTGTGGGAGGTTTCGGCATGTTTGCTGTGTGATGATGTTCAAAAAGTGAATTGCCCAATTAGTCTGCTATTTGTTCTTTTCCACCCCAGCATAATTGTTCACAGACCTGATAAAAAAAAGAAAGAAAGAAGAAAGAGTGAAAGGGGGGAAAAACAGATATTTGAACATTTTCTTGATGTTGTTCCATTGTTAATTTCACTTGTTTGTTTGTCCGGACTGATCAAAGAGCATGCAGATTTTTCTCTCCCGCTCATTCTGCTTGGGCATGAGGCGTATTTATTTTCAACACACGGCTATCTCGGAACAGTCTGTACTGGATAGACGGAGAGAGATGATTTGTGGAGGGAGGGGGGTGAAAAGGTGAAGAGAGGGAGAGGAGGGAAAGATTGAGGGAGGTAAGCTCGATCCCCTTACCAGATGCTGTTTTTCTAATCGTTAGCGACGAGTGCTCCGGAGTGGCGATGTCCCCAGGTGTTTATTCCCCTTGATCCGCGTCCAGCTCGCGATGCCAAGTAAGTCGACTCGAACTAGGCAGGCCTCTGCTGCTCTCCTGAGAGGATTTGTGTCAGCCATTTCATTTTAACACTCTGCCACGCCGATGCCTCCCCCACCCTATAGCTTCACATAAGGGACACTTTTTTCCTTTCCTGGACATGTTCACTTTGTTTTTTGAATTACACTATTCACACCACCGTATGACCAAAGATGGCCGATACACATGTGTGTCTTCTGTAAATTCTTTTTAGATGCATGAGGAAATACTATTTGATGTGAAGGCACTTTTTGTTAAATTACTTTGACTTTATGGAGACAAGAAAAGCCAGTTCTCAGTGGTGAATTATGACCAATCCTTCACCCTCCTCATTTTAGCATGGCCGCTACAGCTGTCTTCTGAGGTCAGCCTGACTTTGCTTTCCTATGAGGGCCTCTGATGTGGATACGGTCAGTCCCAGTGTTGCATAACTCGGGCAGCCCTTGTGCAGAGCAGCTGTGCGGTTGTGTTGGTTTCCACCAAGATAACACATGCAGTTAAAAAACTCCTTCAAGCTTCAGGTGTTGCTTTGGTGGTGGTAGTGGTGGTGGCGTTGTTGCTGGGGCAACACAGTAACTGACAGAACTGATCTGAGCGCAGATATGTCCGGCTTTGCACTCGCCCACGCCACACCACGGCACGCCGCACGGTCTTGCAGAGTTGGTCCCCCCTCAAAGTGATGCTTTTTCCTCCTGTTAAATCACAGGCCAAAACTAGCAAACCCCAGGTGCTCGGGGCACGCTGAGGACACTTGGGGGGTGGGAGCCTGTAGTGTTGGGGTTGAGGGGGGTGGGGGGTCAGTGCCTCCAGTGCTCTGACCCCCTTCACCCCCCCATCACCCTTTCTCCCTGCAGGGACCAGACCCACACAATCCCCTCTCTGTCTGATGCCCTTTTGGGTGCCGCATCAAAGAAACTCCACTCCTCAGAAGAGGCTCGACATCCTGCACTGTCCATTCCTGATACACACACACACACACGCAGAGAGCGAGAGAGTGAGAGACAGAGAGACACACAGCACTTGTGTTTGTGCTGAGAAATGTAACACCAAGTAGATTAGACATAGCGGGGAGAAAGATACAGCTCTGGGCACTATTTGTTTATCTGTTTATTTATTTTTTTTCCCTTGAACACAAGAAATGTTCGGGGTTTGTAAGATACAGAGGAAGAACTGAATTAGCAGATTTTTAAGATACCAGTGTGTCAGTGATTATCCATTGATCAAAGAGACTAGAAAAGTGGGCTTTTCTTTTATCTTTCCATCCTTCTCTCTCTCGCTCTCTCTCTCTCTTTCTCATTCATATTACCTGTTACATCCACAAAGCTTCAGTATCAGTAATAAAGGGTGGATCCAGAAGACACAAGCGCTCTGGGAATTCTGCATCTGCAGTCTGGTGCCACACTGACTGCTGGCAGCCTCTTACTGTTCTATTTCAGCACACACTTTCTCTCTCACACACACACACACACACACACACACACACACACACACACACACACACACACACACATTCCCTGACTACCACACACGCAGTACACACTCACACATATATGCCTTCCCACCCGGACACATGCTGGGTCATCTTTAAATAGCGTGCGATAGACTCCGATGCCCCTTTTCCTTGGGAGCTGGGTGGGAAGCCGGGGACCGGGATGGAAATTGAATTTCCTGGTGTGCTCTGAGCTCCACGGCAGGATCTCTCGCTGGCGATCCCGGAGCTGGGATCATGCCAGGGAGAGAGAGAGGGAGGGTGAGGAAGAGGGAGAAAGAGAGAGGGAGAAAGAGTGAGGAAGGGATGAGACGTGAATTGTCGGAAATTTCTCAGGAGCAAGCGGGTCGGATGGAGCGGTGATAGCGAATGGGCCCACGTCCGTGAGGAAAAATGTTATTTGTTTCACATCTCTAGCACTAATCTGTCACCTGGTTTTTCCCCCACATATGCACACACAGAGGGTATGCCCTGTGGTTTTTTGACGTGCACTGCCTGTTTCTTTTCCATGGCAACCCCCAACCCAACCACGACCTGACCCCCCCCCCCCCCAGCCCCCAACTGCCTGAAATCAGGAACACCTGCCTGGAAAATAGCCTTCTGCTGCCCTCTACACAGTGAGCAAGGCAACATAATTTGGACACAAAAGCCTGATCAAATCCATCCCTGCCCTGATCTTCTCTTTGTTCTACAGACACATGACGCGCACGTGACAGACACTTCCACTTTCCCCGATCCTACGTATGATAAAACAGACGGAATGTTCCAGAAAGTGAAGGAAGTGAAATGTGGTTTTGCAATCAATGCTCTGAGTTTTCTCTGGACCGAGTCTAATCAAACCACTGCATTGGATTGACTAAGGGTTCTCGTAATCCAACGCACAGGATATTAATGCCATGTTCCAGAAACTGCCCAGTCCAAGAATTTTGATGCAAAAAAACAAATGGTTCTCACTAAAGGTTTAGTCGACTAAGTTACTTGTTCTTTGGCAGGAAAAGTTCTGGATTGAATAATTTTATTGGACTGAAAAACATCTCTAAAACTTTTTTTCCTAGGAAAAAAATAAACAGTGGTCATGTGTTACCGTAACACTCTGTAAAGATGACATCACATTTCCCTTTGAGGAATTGTGAAGAGAGGCTTCCCACGGGTCCAAATTGCATGACCTTGAAGAGGACAAATTCGGTCCAAAGGTCAATCTGCAAACATGCGTATGTATGCTCCACAAATTCCTCAAGGCCGAAGGGCTTGACAACGTCAACAGGAACATGGTCCCATGTTACGAAACAGCGTCCCTCTTCTTCACTGCGGTGTATAAATAATTCGGGCCAGAGGAAGACAACGCACCCTTGGAGCATCCCAATTAGCAGTTGCGGGTGTTCCTGTTTGCGCGTCTAATTTTAATGGCTATCGCTTACGGTCCCGTGGTGGGGCCGCCAGAGGAAGCTGCGCTGTTGTGTAAAGTCTTAAACAAAAGCCATTTTTAGAAAGGTCCTCCTCGCCCGGCAAACAATGGAGGGAAATAACGACATCGGAGAGTGTGTGTGTGTGTGTGGGGGGGGGTCGAGGGTCAGATCATGGCATAGCCACACCCTTTCTCTATACATACAGGCGCACACACACACACACACACACACACACACACTCACAGATGCATGCATCACTCACCCGACACTCTGGAGTCTTTTGTAAAAAAGCATCTTTAATCCTGTGTACTTGGATAATGCATTCATTTAATTTGATGGAGGCACAGAAACGGTCTGCTGGCAGAGAAAGTTCAGAGGAACTGTTTTAGAAGGAATGGGCTGTTGTCTATTTATAGCATCATATGCTTTGCAGCTGCATCCTTATTTATTAGAGTATAATAGTCTCAATACCCTCCCTCAAGACGTTCAGTGTGTGTGTGTGTGTGTGTGTGTGTGTGTGTGTGTGTGTGTGTGTGTGTGTGTGTGTGTGTGTGTGTGTGCATGTCCGTGCACGATTACTTATTCCCTAGTGGGTGTTACCTGCCGGATATCCAGACAGTGGACACCCACGGTCCAAATAAAATCACAGATGAATATCATTTGTTTGTTTAGATCACCCTGTCCAGTTAAGTTTTTGTTTGCTCAAAGTGGTTGTGATTGATTGCAATTAGTTTACTGGCATCTTTGTTCACCAAGTTTTTCACTGAGAGAGAGAGATCTTTTTTATGCAATAGAAAAACCTATGCAGTCCTACTTGGACTATGTATTTGGTGTATTTGCCAGACTTGAAAGAAGTTGACTGGAAGTTCCATCTCTGCAGACTTTGAATACATTTGTCACTGTGGGTACAACTTATAAACACAGAGAATGGAATGATGGGTTTGAACAATAAAAATGCCTCATTTGACAACCCCATTGTTTAAATTTGCTTCCCATTCAAGGTTAGACGTGCCACAGAATATAGTATCACTTGGGATGTGAATGTCTATTGTACTGTTTCTAATTCTGTGGTTTGTGTCCTTGCATTTATGTGTCAGAGACATGGAAAAACAGGGAAACGGATAGAGAGAGAGAGTGTGAGTGTGAACGCAGCCCATTATAGCATGGAGACACAACAGACCATTTATGTGCTTCTATCAAACTGAATGAGTTCACCATGGGATTTTACAGGAAATGTTTCCACAAATGAGGGAGCCCATTAGTGTGTGAATGTGAATGTGAAGGCCTCCGGCAAATTTCTGTTGTAAAATCTACAGATTCCTCTTTCAAGTTCCATCCAGTACAGGTAGTGTAGGTAGATAGCATACCTCTATCCAACACACTCCAACCCCAGATGGCAGCTGCATGGCTCAGGGTCTGAACTGAGCTGAAGTGGATCTGCATGAGCCAAATCAGGTACTCTACCAGTGGGGATGCTCAATGACAGCCAGCCATTAGATCACTATGCATCACAACCTCTAGAACAACAGCTGCAGTAATTGTTAGTATTTCTCCCACTGCATGTTTTTGATATGGAGCTTACATCACTGTTCTGTGCTTTTATTTTTGGTAGTTGGATAACAGATGACAGTTGCCTTGGGATCAGATGTGGGCCCTAGATCTAAAGTGGTTCTGCAGGAACCAGATTAGGGTGCAATCTGTTCCCTAGTCAGCTGGTATCTAAAAATCCGATAACAAACTCTAAATCACTTCGGCACAGTCGAAAGGATGCAGAGAACAGCAGACAGCATTTCTTTTGCATGAAAAATATTATTTCTTCTGAAGGTGAAAGAAAAAATAACAGAAGAACGAAGCAATTGCAGAATGATAATACAAGCTATCTGTTCTGGCTTTGGCTCAGGGCATTATCCAGCTAGCACAGTGCACACACACACAGGACATATGAGACCTTGGACCAGCCACGCAAGATGAGCTCACAAGGGCTGAGAGTTTAGTGGATAAGAACAGTGGTAAAGTATAGCTAGCATTCTCTGAAGACACAGAGAGAGAGAAAGAGAGAGAGAGGGAGAGCAGAGATGACAAGCAGTATAAACAAAGGTATGGAGGAATGTGTGTGAGAGAGAGAGAGAGAGAGAGAGGAAAAAGGGAGCGAGAGAGAGAGAGATGGATATTTTATGGAAAACAGTGGACAGATCCAAGATACTGTGGCCTAAATCTGCCAGGCATTTGAGTGAGAGTTTGTGAGTTTTGAGGGCAGCGTGGAACTCCAGCGCTGTTCCTTCTCTGTTCCACTTTCTGATGTTTGAGGGGCCAGGGCTCTCCTCAGAGCCAGAATGTGTGGCCATGTCAACACTGCAGAATTGTTTGGGGATTTTGGATATGTGGTGCCATATTCAAAAAAAAGGAACCACATCACATAAAAGAAAGCATTTGAGGTTTAGAAAGTTTTGCCTGTTTATGTGATGTAAAGGTACTGTATTTTGACCGTGGGAGTGTGCATCTGTTTTTCTAAGAAGACTTTCTCTAGATAGACATTTGCTGTAATGATTTGGCCCGCTACTCTGACTCCCTCTCCCTCTTTATAAAATTGTCTCCTCAGCACACATCTCTGATAGTTCCCAACTTTGGGACCAACAGCAAGCCTACACCTCCTCAAAAGGATACAGAGATTTATAGGTGCACATCAAGAGGGGTCATTTTGTATTACATCAGTGTCTGGATGGTGCCTTCATTCTGGCTTCCTAAAAGCATGACTGCTATGTAATGTTAGTAGAAATGTGATCTGGGATTTTTATAGCCCCCGAGTTGCATCTTTATTAGCGCCCTGGCCCTCCTCACCCCTAGCAGTCCGCATGGTCTCATTCAACCACCCCACCACCTCCATCACCAATCAAAATACTTCTTCCCTCAGGGGCCTGTTAATTACCCCCAAAATGGTTTGACATAGAAATGACATTTTACAGCCTCTAACCACCATGCTGGCTTTTTAAGTGCTACCTGAAATGAAATGGCCTTATAATGTTAAATTTCTGCTTTGAATATTGTATATTATTTCATTGTTTTAGTAGCATATAATATAGAATTCGGAGAATTTGTTTCGTTTCTACAATGCTTTTCATAAATTCATCTCGATGAGAGAGAGAGTAATTTTTTTTTGAAGAAGTTCATGTTTCGGTTTTGTGGAACATTCCTGATATGATTTTAGGTTACTATGGTGACAGAAACTAATTCATAGGAGCAGTCAGTGAATGCATTCACCTCAGTCTGCATTCTGCTCCATGCTGGTAAAGCTTTGACTGGGGCCAGGATTCCCTTGCAGACATCTTTATCTCTCACTGACCTGAGGTCAGGCTAGATGTGAACATAAAACACGCTTTCAGATTATGAGGCGACAAGGTATCACATTTTATTTACAACTTGGGCCTTATACGTGAAAAAGGAGGAGAAATATGACTCGGAGAGACGTTTAAACATTTACTGTTACGCGGTGATTTTCTTAACTCCCATTTACACCAAGTGTTTGAAGCCGATGCCATTTGGCCCAGCTGAGCAATGCTGTAATCTATATTTGATTTTTTTTGTTTCTGTGTGTTAGCCTGCAACACAATCCAGAGACCTGCATAGTCTGTTCAGTGTTTAAAGGGAGTTCTTCCCCCACCAGGAAGAATTGTCCAAACAGGACTCAGACCAACACAAACAGAAGATGTCAGTGACGCAGTTTTGCTGGTATTTTCTTTTTTTTTTTGTCCTGTTGTTTGTTCATGGCAGTATTAGCCAGCGATAACTTTCATTTCTGTGTTCTGTAGAGCTGGGAATATAGGATGGTATGACCCACTAGGCTACATATGGACAAAACGGCACAATTACTTTTGAGGCAGTATAGAATTACATGGAAAGAACGTTATTAAAAAAAAGTCCCATTAATATTTATGGTAACACTTTCACAAACATGCAATATATTTAGCATTGCTGCTTTGTAAGCAGTTGACCCGTGTTTGATTCCTGATCACTTTGAGCCTCTGGGAGGGCCTATTCAGTGATTGTTTTTTTTTGTTTGTTTTGTTTTGTTTTCTGAGCACTAGCATCTTATTTCTGTTCTTTCCCATGAAGAGAATGTGTGTACGGCTGCCTAGAGAAAAGCCAGCACTCAACATATTTTTTATGAACATTCTGTTTTGTGCGACCACTCCAAGCACCTTTTAGTTGAAAATATCTCCTCTTTTGGAATACTGAAACGGTGGAGTCATAATGTGCTGCTGCTAGTCTGTCGTAACTGGAAAAACAACATTAACATTAATGGCGGACAGAACTCCACTGATGGCTGAAATACCATTTGTTTGGCCTATTTTATTATATAGAATTGTT
The DNA here is from genome assembly GCF_017589495.1 of Alosa alosa. Lineage (NCBI taxonomy): Eukaryota > Metazoa > Chordata > Actinopteri > Clupeiformes > Clupeidae > Alosa > Alosa alosa. Next base: position 12,286,148 of record NC_063197.1, read on the forward strand.
ACATTTACAGAGAAATAAATATGGTACAGTCTAAAAATCTCATTATTGTAACCAACAACTATGTCTGTGGTGATTTGCCAAGTGTCTGCCTGCACACTATCCACACTCAAGATGTTAACAAGCTAACTACCATGGTTATATGTTGTCAAGCCATTGTTGTAATACAAACAAACAAGACAAATACAGGAACGTCTTGTTTTGATAGAACACTGTGTTTTAGTACACCCCAGAGCTTTTCTGCCAGAAATAAATACTTTATGGACACAAGACCTAAGTTGTTTTTGGACAAAAGCATCTGCCAAATACAAAACTTTACTTTTTACATGACAATGAATGTTCCTGTGGCTCAACTGGTGCAGGAAGGTAATAACCATAAAATGATGAGCTTGATTCCCAGGGGCCACTAGTACTGATGACTTATTTTACCCATCAGTTATTGGCTATGAACAGAAATGTTTGGGAATGTACATGGAAAAAAAAGGTTCAGTGAGAGGGTTCAGTGCTATCAGTCTCAAGGGTGTGAGTGGTGTCAAGCATTGTCCTGCCCAGCACTCAGCATTGTGTTTTTTGCATCATATTTTGTTATTCCCTGGCTCTGCAAATGCTGTACAAAGGTAACAGACGCGGGAGGCTGGTAAATCACTAAATGCTCACTGAGGAACAAGCTGAAGGAAATACCAGCGTACAAGCACTTTGAGAGGCTACTGCCCATCCTTTCCTGCGACACCTGTTTCGTACATCAGAAAGAGTCATAAACAACGTTCGAAGGAAATCGCTGAGCAGGGGCGAACAGAACACCAACAGAGAAGATGAGTTTTAAATGTCTGCCACATCGGATGCCCTTTGATCCGTGCATGTCCTTGTGTAACTCGACAAAGGTCAGAACTAAATCTGACTCTGATTTAAGATGTCATGAAGCCATCCAGTGGGGTGATGGACGCACAACTGTGGATATCCCTGCACCTATATGACCAAATGAAATGCTAAATAAAGATGTATAGAGATGACTGTAGGCACCAAAAAAAGTAACTCAACCGAGTGTTACTGTATCGTCATTCTCTTACCCCTTGGGAGGATATAAAGCTAAAGGCCTCCATACCTATCAGTGTCACATTCCAAGAGATTTGATTAAGACTTGGCACTCTCTACCTGGTATCAAATTTGATCTTAAGATAGAACATGCCTTTGATTGATATTTAGTTGCATGTCCCTAGCAGGAGCAACATCAGCACAGATCATGACATATTGCATGTTTCTGTTTGACATGAAATATATTACTTTGCTGTATGAAACCATTTTAAGGACCACTCATGCTTAGTCATGATGTATGGCTCTACATGTATGAAAGTAGGGCTATTGCCATCTCACATATTTTTGGAATACACCAAATTTAAGCATATTTTTGAACTAATGCTGGAATAAACCCAGCATTGGTTTGAGCCATATTCACTAACAGGCATCATGGAAACCATATACTGTAGACCACAGCTCTCAGCAAGCCAATTAAAAACAAACTACTGAAAAGCATTGCTTTGTAATCTCTCACTGCCCGCTTGACATGTTTTCTGAGGCTCTTCGTAGAGGAGACCAAGAGGCCTCCAAAACAGTCAAATTGATTATTCCTTTCCAACAGATCCAATCCTTGGTTTTGTTGCGTGAAGAAAAGTAAACATCTCTGCGGCCTTCGGTTTACACACTCTGGCTTTACAAAAACAGTTTGAAGACTCGAAACAACAACCAGGCCAAGTGAATTATTCTTTAAATAACACCCAGTATTTCTTCAAACACATTTAGCTTTTTCAATTCAAGTGCGCAGAACAGTGGCAAAGCACAGACGTTTAAAACGTCCATGAGCGCCATTATCAGTGGAAGCTCTCGGCTGTTGCCAGATCAAAGGTGAGATGGTTTATGGACAAGCGGGTAAGCGCCATGCTGAGCCCAGAGGCGTCTCTCTTTGGCCCCAGTGGATGTTCCCCCTTCTTCAGAATACTTTGTTTCAAGTTGCTGGTTTGCCTCCATTAACATATCACACATTCCAGCATCCTGCCATGTAAAATCAATTTATGAAATGTACGTTATCTCAGAGTGCTGTGTTCATACTTGAGCATTATAATGTATGTTATTCGGTTTTCAGTGATATAATCAAGGGTAGATATCACTGAATATTCATTCGTGTCACTCTTCTCCACGTCAATTTTTTTAATTATTATTATATTTTTCCTGTTTACCCTCCGAAAGGAAATAGAAACGTAGGCTCGCACACTGGCCAAATCACATGGAGTACTGATTAGACAAAAAGAATTCACCTTATCTCTCCGAACAGATAATATACACCCCCTTCCGTTCTTAGTCAGGTTTCTCTGGAGCCTTTTGCTGTCGAACTGGTGCAGTCTGTACATTTAGAGGCCAATCTGGAGTTGGATTACACACAGGGCTGGAGCAGAGCCTGTCGGGCCAGTGTGGCGCTGGTGATTTCTCAACCGGGCCGAAGTCAGTTCCAGGGAAAATATTTAGAGAATTATGAGACAAGACCACGCACCACAAAGTCCAAATGAAGAGGAAATCTGTCTCCTATTTTTGCGTGCTAGTGTGTGATTTGTGCTTGTGCGTGTGTATGTGGGTGTGTGTGTTTGTATGCCTCAGATCCAACAATAAAACTTACCCAGGCTTGGCTGTGAGATGCTCCTTGCGCAACTCTCTCTCTCTCGCTTTCTTTTTTATCTCGGAGAGAGAGAAAGAGAGAGAGAGAAAGAGAGAGAGAAATTGGAGGCTCTCGGTGGCACAGAGCGGAGGCACTCCATCACAGTGTCAGGGTGGCACGAGCGTCCTGCGGAGATTGTTTCGCAAAGCCTTGTCCTGACATTGCCCAACGCTCCTCAAGGCTCCAAACATCCTGGAGGAGGTCACGGCTCACACCACCTCCTGCAGAGGTGAGGTGGATGTTTTTCTCCTGGGCCTTTACATCTCTCTCTCTCTCTCCCCCCTCTCTGTCTCTTTCCCCCTCTCTCTCTCTATCCTACCTATCACAGGGCACAATAAGAAACACATGCACAGCCCAGCACATGCACTGCCACTCAACTCAGCCTGCTCATGACTGATTTGCCAGATATGAATATAATTACTGAATACCAGAGTGTGTGAAGGCTGTGGGCTGAGAGGAGAAAAGCCCTGACATCCTCACCAGGGTCTGGAGTGAGAGTGTGTGTGTGTGTGTGTGTGTGTGTGTGTGTGTGTGTAGCATCTGGTGCAGGTTAACCCTGCTGCATGAGGGGGGTTTATGCGACGTGCCTGCAGCATGCCGTCCACCCTGCCCTGCTGCCCCCTCCGTTTGTCCAGCCGCCTCGGTTTCTCCTTCCCCACTGGGAGCCCCAGTGCCTGTATTACAGTCCTGCAGGGATGCCTGACCTGAACAACGTACTGAACTAGGACAAAAACATCCACTCAGTACACACATACAAACACACACACACACACAAGGTTAGTGAGGGCCTTTAAACACCTTGGTAGCTGAACAAGGCCTTATATGGAGTGTTTGGAGAGATCAGACTCAGCAGACATGTTTATTACCTTTGTTTCTTCTTTCCTGTACATGTACAGTTAGGAACAAAATAATTCATACCCCTAACAAATATTAATTTAATGTTGGTTTTCTCTTGACCAATATGTTTGTTCTGGCTGAAAATGACACTGCCACATGCCAAAAGGTTGTAAGACAATGTGGTAGAAACATGGCATCTGAAAAAGAAGCCTTTTCATCTTTTTCCAAATATTTGCCTGGGGTAATTGCTAAAACACATTTTTTTTAAAACCTTCCTAACCTGACTCGGCCAGATGGATTGGTTCGTAATTTCTCTGCATATACATCTGGGAACTTTCCGTTGGAGAACGTTTGGGAAGGGGGGAAAATATTGGTTAGCTGATTAGATAAACCATCTGTCTATCACAACCTATGTTGGTGATAGACGGGCCAAATCAACCAATCAAATCAACAAAGTGTTGTTCTAATGCCATCTTTTAACATACAAGTTAGGTAAGTAGCTAGTTCACTAGTTCGCCCGTCGGTATGATTGCTATACTGAGTGTATAAGCTAAGCGCGTGTTTGGCATGGTAGCTGGCCGTGGTCATGGAATGCCTGAAGCGGAGATCGCGATAGAGCGATGGCCGCTTGCACCCCCCAGTGTAAGGAGGATGCGTAACTGGGCTATCAGTGAAATGGAGGAGTGAGGGGAGGAGGAGGGATAATTTTATGAGCGCCCGCGCAGGACGATGGATAAGGAGGCCGGCTTAAATACCCTGGCGGCGGAAGACAGGTGAGTTAATTGCTGTCAATCATCCCTAAGGGCTCCTCTCGAACTTTGTTTAGAAAACATCATTTCACTAGTTCGCCCGTCGGCATGATTGCTATACTGAGTGTATAAACTAAGCGCGTGTTTGGCATGGTAGCTGGCCGTGGTCATGGAATGCCTGAAGCGGAGATCGCGATAGAGCGATGGCCGCTTGCACCCCAAAAGAGCAGAAAGGAAGGCCACTACCGATACATTTGCGCTTGCTTAGCAAGTCATAGATCCACTATATGGAGTGGATGTACAGTAGGACTGATAGGCATCTGTGGACCAACGGCTCAGTATTTGATTGCTGCTCTGATAGGCCAATGCATGCAGCTGTAGTAGCAGCTCCTATCCTGAATGCACAGAGTAGCGGCCTGCGGGAACTGGATTTGACAAGGATATATATTAGAGTCTGGAACCTGTGACGAGTGATGGGTACCCTTCATCTGGGATGAAGACAGCGGGCTAATAGGCGATGCTTGAGCTGACCGATATGAGATGTAGTGTGATGGGTATGAAAGCTGAGGATCTGAGGCAGAGTTGGATATGAAAAGGAGTGTTCTTTTCGGAACTGATCGGTTTTAGTCTGATTAGTAGTAAACGTATTGTGTCCTGGTCTAACTCTCAAGATCTGCCATCGGGAATGAAATGAGACCAGGGGCATGTAGACTCACTACACCTCAGCAGCCCAAAGGAGGCCGGTAAACATGATGGAGGGTGAATCAGAGTGCTGTGACATGAACCCCTTGCAAAGTATAGAGAGGCAAGCGGCAAGTACACAAGAGTGGATCTTCGTTGTGCTTGCTCAGCGGCGGACATTCGTGTATTGCATAACCGTGGGAACGATGGGTGTCAGGGTTCAGCAGAGCTGCTGCCGCGAGGGTCTCGGGGTTCAGCTGAGACGTTGCTGCATGGTCTTGGGGCTCAGCGGAGCAGTCATTAGATGGGTCCTGAACCTTGGCGGAGCTGTTCCTAAAGGTCCTATGGGCTCAGCGGAGCTGCTTCTGCATGGGTCCTGGGGCTCATTGGAGCCGTCGTTGCCTGGGTCCTGTAGCTCGGTGGAGCCGTCGTTACCTGGGTCCTTGGGCTCGGTGGAGCCGTCGTTGCCTGGGTCCTGGGGCTCGGTGGAGCTGTTGCTGCATGGGGCTTTGGGCTCGGCAGAGCAGTCATTGCACGGATCTTGGGCCTCGGTGTAGCTGCTGCTGTATGGGTCGTGGAGCTCGGTGTATTTGCTGCATGGTTCTGGGGCTCAGCGAAGCCATTGTTTCATGGGTCTTGGGGCTCGGCGTAGCTGCTGTTGCATGGTTCTCGGGGCTTGGTGGAGCCGACGTTGCATGGGTCCAGGAGCTCAGCGTAGTTGTTGCTGCATGGTTCTCGCGGCTTGGTGGAGCCGACGTTGCATGGGTCCTGGATCTCGGCTTAGTTGTTGCTGCGTGGTTCTTGGGGCTTCAGCGAAGCAGTCGTTGCATGGTCTTGGGGCTCGGCGTAGTTGTTGCTGCATGGTTCTTGGGACTGAGCGAAGCCGTGGTTGCATGCAGAAGAAGTGGGTGGGGAAGGGGAAGAGGGGGCGCAGGGAGTAGCGAAGCGGTCGCTACCGGGGCCGTCTGAAGAAGTGGAGTCGGATCCGGAAGTATGGCGGAGATGCTGCGGGAAGGAAGTCGGTGGATAAGAACCTGGTCCGCTGGCGTGGCTGTGGCTGAGGCAGCTGAGTGATACGCTCTGGAGCGTGTGGTGCAGGAAAGCGCTGTCAAGAGTAGCCTGCTTCCTGGTCAGAAGAAGAGAATGAATAGAAGAAGCGGGAAGGAGAAAAGATTGGTTTATAGGACTTAAATAGGAGTTAAAATAGGACTTAAATAGGAGTTAAAAGATGGAGGAGGAAGGAATTTCCTATCCAACCTACGGAACAAGATGCCGCGGAAATGGAGAGTGCTGCGGATGTGTGCCGCTGTCCAATGAAGGTTTTTTTTTTTTTTATGTTGATGTCAAGATTTAGCTAATATCCAACGTTGTGCCACTTCTGATTGATGAGCACGTCAGTGCAGTGTCGTGTTTCACTAACTGTCACACAAGAAGACGACATAAATAATTGCAGCTTGCAATAAGATAATGCATTACGATCACGATAAACGATTGTATTGCGATCATATAATAGCAAACAATTTTAATAAGCTGTCAATGGGGGGGGGCGATCACTCCCTCCTGTCGGTGTTGGCATGGAATAAAACAATAAACCGGTGTTCAAGGAGTGTCATTAATATATTCTGGCTGTAGACTGGGGTTTGAGGGCCTGCTGAGAGCGAATTTAGCGCAACTGCCCACAGAGCACTGCTTGCTGGCGAAGTGCTAATTTTAAAACATATGAATAACCAGTCATTGTAACCAAAAATGACTTTAGTTTATTTGCAAGTGAACTAGCTTGTTGCTATACCCCGTAGGAGCTCCATGAAACGTCGGCCATCGACACAGGACGAGTTGACCAATCACGGTCCTTGCTGTCTGCGTCGCCTGACGCGAATTACAAATGTGTACTATCGCTTTAATAATTGCTGACGTCTGCGACGCAGCACCATCGTTTAAACAGCCTGCGGAATAAGCCAGCGGAAATACGGGCACATAAGGTTGAGGCTTATCAGTTCGTTATAAGTAGCTTAAATATCCAACAACGCTAGTATCTGTTTATGAGAAGTAACTGGACAACTACAGGAAGTGAATGAACAAGACCTGTTCATTTCCGATGCCAACACGGATTACGGATTGAGTGATCTTCGAAGATAGGCCTCCGCTGGATAGTGGATAGCCTACAAACTTCAGGCGCTACGTGCTGCGAGCCATGTTAAATTTAGAGCATTTTGAGTTACCTGGATAATCTTGCGACGTGAAAACTGCGAACTTGGAGCAGCCTGATGTTAGAGCCTTGATGTAGGCTGGGGTGAGTAGGCTATAGCATAATCGATAGTTGTAGCTTACCCTTGCTCTGTGCAGTGACCTGAAAAAGCTGGTGAACCAGGTGGCTGTAGCCCATGGACTGGATGTAGCTTTTGGATGGTTAGTAGTGAAAAGACCCAGCTCCATTATGTCTGCCTACCGAGGCTTTGCGACTCCAATAATTTTGCGAGCGCCCTGGCGGCGGAAGACAGGTGAGTTAATTGCTGTCAATCATCCCTAAGGGCTCCTCCCTAACTTTGTTTAGAAAACATCATTTAACGTTTTTAACCATTTGTATGTGACATGAACCTCATCAACGACAATCCCCACCAACTTTTCATGGTAGGCTACACTTCCTTCTCATTAAGTAACTAAGATTCAGGGCTACCAAACACTAACTGGAATTGGCTGTGGAGGATGTCTTCCTTCATCCCAGCTACATTGCAGAGACTCCTAGCTCCTAGAATATTCGGATAAAACTTCAGCGATTAGCTATGCTCATCTCATCCGTGGAAGTCGCCATGTTGTTTAGATTGAACAGTAGCAGTAGCTCCTCGTTGGGTCGCACCTAAACTCGCCTCAAAACCAACGCTGATTGGACGTTCGTTTGGCGAACTGCTCCAAATTTTCTCTATCGGAGAGATGCCAGACTGATCTGCGAGTGAAAATCTGAAGCTCGCGAGATCAGGATGGTCTCACAAGGCTAAAACCTTCCACCCTTTTGTGAAAACTGTAAACACAAACTCCAAATCTCAAACTACATTCACAAAATAACTGCAAAACTGAACAATCGTCTCAAAACAGTTGTACCTGTGCTAGAAAACAAACAGCTGTCTTCAGATCATCTCACAAAGCAGTCAAAATGAAAACACTCATTAGACACCAAAAAAATGGAAAACACAGTGTTCAGGGCAGCTCATTTAGCTCCAGGAGAAATGTTCATTGTTTACAATAAATGCATTTTGCATCTAAAAAAACAAAACAAACTATTGAGAAGTATTGAGAATGGGGGTTTGTGTTTACAGTTTTGAGAAAAGGGTGAAAGGTTAAAAAAAATGTGTTTTAGTAATTGTATACTGGAAAAGACTACATCCTACAATGTACTGCTGTAATGCCTCACTGACAGTTTATGTCTATTGTTGATATGAACACTGCACTGTTCAGCAACCTGTTTGCACTCTGAACTAGCTTATATTGGTTGTGTCACATCATTTGAAACAAGTGTGATGAATGTTGAACATGTAACTGCATGCAAATCACCCTCTTTCCCATAATCATCAGCAAAATAATAGCTAATAGTGTGTGATGGATAGCCTACTGGTTTGTGGTTTTTTTAAGGAATTCTCACTCTCCCATAATATGCACATATAGCCATATGCCTGGCAAGATATAACGTGCCTCTCCCGACATCTTGCCAACCATGCCTGTATGGACACCTGCAACCAATTACATGGCAATAACTTGCCCCATCATTAGTAACCATTTGGACCATTTTGTTGCTTATCCACGCCACAGAGATCACCAATGGTCAAACATGTGTTAGGCTAACCAAGGGTAAGCAAACAGTGACACACTATAGGAACGAGAGAAGCAAAAGACATCTAGCTTCCATATCTATGACATAATGTGCTATCAGTGATTTGCACTCCCTTGACCTGCTGTGGGTGTTATTTTAACTGTTCCTTTAAGCTTGACCCTTGACCTTCTCCCTCTGCCCTGTATTGGTTGCATGTTTGTGAGCTGGGGATATATATTATCAGTCTGTCTGTCCGTCCTCCGGGCGGAGAGCCAAGCATGACCCCATCCCTTGCCAGCCTGTAATGGCCTCAGCACAGCAGGCTCCAGGTGCGCCGCTGTTTACGTTCCCCAGCTAATTATGTCAAATATTATTCCAGACTGAGGTTCCAGCGCAGGGGGAATGCACTCAGAGGCGCGCTGTGCTGCTGCTCGGGCTCCGCTCGGCCAACGGCTCCTTAAGTAGAAAATAAAGAAGGGAGGGGGAAAGGAAGAGAAAGTGGTTCACAGTTTACAGACCACTCATAGATCATTAGCAGAACATCAGTTAAATCCATTGCCCCCGGTTTTTTTTTTTATGATGAGAGGGGGAGAGAAAGAGAGAGAGAGGGATAGAGAGAGAGAAAGAGGGTGAGAGGGAGAGAGAGAGAGAGTGAGAAAGAGAGAGAGAGAGATGACAGCACCAAGGTGAAAATGTTAAGAGTTAGTGACATAGTTTGTTTTCAGCATAAACAGTCCAGGGCTAATAAGATCTGCATGCTGTGTTCTACAACGTACATCAAATTAGTTTTGAAACAGCGCTCTTCCCTCATGATGACGCCAAATCCAATTTCAAATCAAAGAGATTGAGCCGAGTGATAAAGGGTGCACCAGTCACTGCCAAAACCTCGCCGCTGGGCAAAGTTGTGGTGATCTTGGATTACACTACTGTATGAGCAAATTTGAATTTTCTTAAAAAAATATAGGAGTAGGGAAAGTAAATTGCTCCTGAAAAACGCTGTCTCTCGACCGTTTCCCCGACGTGGGTTTAAAGCAATCGCCGGGCCTGGCTGTACATATGTCCTCTCACTTTCAAAAACATGAGGTGCTGAAACGTTTCGGCCCTGCCAAGGAGCATGAAAAATAGCGCAGGGTTCGAGAGCAGAGGCAGGTTACGGGCTCTGCATCTGAAGAGGCCGCTTGTCAGGGAAGCAGGCAGTCAGCCAGATGGGCAGTCATATCGAATGGCGTTCATGTCCACTCCGCTTTCACCCTTGGGGGTTCAGAGGTTTCTGGGAAGAAGAGAGAGGGGGTGAGGGAGATTAAATTATGTCGTTTTGTAGAGCTTCGTACAGTACAAACCTGGAAACATATGCCCCCTCCCAGCTGCTTTCCCTGCGGGGGCAAAGGAAAGACTTGGTTATCCGTTTCAAAAGGGAGCAACAGGTCACTACTACAACAACAGTCCAGGGAATCAGCAACCTCATATTTTAGCCATCTTTTGCACACTTGGGAATGTTCGTGTGGCCCAAAAAAGGGCAGTTTTTTTTTCATAATAACGAGTGTCTAAACACTGGACGGTGAAGTGGTCCGAGTGCACTCTTTGATGTAGGGGTCACTTTTAGGCTGGAGTCCTCTTCTGATGTTTTCATTTTACACTCCAATCAATCTGGCGGCTGTAGCCTACACCCAGTCTCCAACACACACCTATCTGGACACAAGCCGCCCATTCATAAACGTGTGAAGGTCCAGAATGGCGGGATTAGGGTTTCTGGGTGAGGGGCTGCTTTGTGTTCCTAAATGAGTTGTGTAATAGTTTTGAAGAGGTGAATGGCTGGGCCGGAAAGCAGGATCCTGGCCCTTTTCAGTAGGATGAGTCAACTGTGTTCATTTTAAGACTTGAGTGAATTCCCGGTATGAGTGTGAATGCCCAGTTCTTTTAGATATCTAATTTTTTTGTCATTGTGTTGTGAAACATGAATTGTCACTGGAAGCGTTCTGACAAACATCAAGGGCAAATTTATCTTCACAATTCCACTGTGAATTGTCCCAGTCCCTCTGAAGTTGAGATATTATCACATTAAACGGGTTTATCAAGACAGGACAGCTCATAATCACTATTTCCCAAAAGGCCTAGAAATAATAAAAAAAGCAACATTCCAATTGTATTTAAGTCTTGGAAATTCATTGAGGGTAGCCCTCATTTTCAGTGATGCCGACATTGAAAAAGAAATACAAATATTGGTAAGTCTTCCTTTTACAGTCCCTTTATTACTAGGCATTTACCTAGTAAGTACATGGTACATTTTCGTAAATTATTAGGTAATTACCAAAGGTAACATGAGGGTATAAGTACAGAGAAACTACATGCAAAATCTAAGAAACACTTCTTACCAGAAAACTATTACCAATAAATTACATAGCATTATTGATTAAGGTCACAATGATCTAAAACGTTGTTGCAACCTCTAAAACATACTGCCAAACAAGGCAAAACATGGTTAACAGAGAACAATATCAACATTTTAGAGTGGCCAGACCTCAATCCATCAAAAAAGTGAGCACAAGGCCAGAGTAATGGCGAATAATCGTTCTGCCTCAAAACCCAGACTGCTGCTAAAAAGGTGTGGTCTAGAATCATTGTGGAGACATGGACAGACTTGGTAGGTATTATAAGAAACATTTTAAGAGCTGTGAATGCAAATAAAGATGTTTCCATTGATTATTTAAAAAGGGTATGAATCATTTTGGACATGCCATTTTTCATAAAAATGTTAAAAAAGATAAATCCTTTTTTTTTATTCCATGTTTCTACCACATTGTTTTACAACATTTAGCCACATGGTAGTGTCATTTTCAGTGAGAACAAACATTGGTCAAGAGAAAATTAAGTGAATTATTGCCAGGGGTATGAATAATTTTGTTCCTAACTGTAAGTGACTGACTTCAAAACATTGTAATTACAGTAATAGATATGAAGTAGATACATGTAAATATTAGAAGAATATGTAATACTATCATAAGATTATGTAATACTGCAATAGATCATGTACACAGGCATTATGATTATTCTTGTTAGCCAAAGCTGCTGCTTCTCCTCAGTTTCATGATAATGTATTGACATGCCACAGAATAATCAGCAAGTTTGTCCAATAACCCAGCAAACCACTGAGCAGCTGAAATCTTTTATCGGGAAAACATTTTTATTCTTGAAACTCCAGCAACGAGTCTGCCCAGATCCCAAATACTTAAGAGACTGTGGTTAAAAGAAGAGGCGATTTAAAAACACTGCTGCTGACCCAACTTTTTTTAAATGTGTTGCAGTCATCAAATTCAAAATGAACAACCCCCCTCATCTTGTTTTTATGCTTTTTTTCCGTCAGTCTTCCATATGATGATTAAAGGATGATCTGATTCTGAGTCATTGGGCTATTGGACACTGTGGTTAACACACGGGTGTGGTCAATACACAGTTTTTTTTATTTATTTTTTATTCGCATAAACACTGTGTCATGTGGCAGTTTATATGCAATGTGGCTAATACACGGGAAATGACTGTGCTGTAATAGACTATGGCCACATGCACTCCACTCCCCTCACAGTCATCATGACTATTCATGTTAGCCAACACGGCTGCCTCTCTTCTGTCTCATGCTGATGGATTGACATGCCACAGAATAACCAGCAGATGTGAACAGAATGAAGATACCTATTCAGTGAACATACTTATGCTAATGAGCTATTGTCTTGGGAGCGTCAGTCCAGTTAACACATGGGTCAGATGTCTTAGAGCAGTGCTGTTGTTTATGGTCAGAAGAGATGCTGAGGAATCTGGGAATGTGCTCTGGACAGAGTGAGAAAGTCTGCTTTGCGTTTGCTGAACAAACCCAGAGTTATTTATTACCAGAAGTGACAAATAAAAATTAAAACACAAGACTAAAAGATTTTTGTGAAACCAAGTTTATAAATATTTAAATATTTGAATTAGTCAAACATTAGTCAAACATGCCTCAGTCATTGCAAGCGCCTCTGATTTATTTATTAATCACCACTATGTGGATACTGTTTTTAGAATTGATTTAGATTAAGTGTTAGTATAATTTGTATTTTTGTAATTTGTATTTTAGTATTTTTTATATATTGTATTAAGTGTTAGTATAATTTGTATTTTAGTATATTTAGCATATTCTTTATCTTCTACTGTCCTTACTGCTTAGTTGTGTTTTTATATTATATACTTTAATTACTCTTTCTGCTGTTAAAGAATGTGTTTGTGTTGTATGTATGCTGCTGCTGAGACCTTGAATTTCCCCTGGGGATCAATAAAGTATCTATCTATCTATCTATCTATCTATCTACATGTTACATTCGGCAAACATCCACTTTTCTACTGGTTTTCCTTGTGTCCGTGCCGTCATCTGATGAAAACAGTTTTAGCACGATGCTGATGACCCTCGGAGGGGGGCTCCACTCATCTCTGAGGTACAGTGGGCATCGCTTTCAAATGACCACTTCATTCGCACATTACGCGGCGTGAAGCTGCGTGAAGCTTTAGTACCACTTTCAGCCACTGTGCGTCGCTCTGCCACTGTACATCGCTCTGCCTGCCGTCCCTTACATAATTGTTGCCGAGAGTAATCCCAGCCTACGAATTCAATAACAAAATAAATCATGCATAATTAAACATTACCTCGATTTAGGCTACTTGGGTATGGCTTAAGGCTTGACTACACGAAAATCGAAATTTGCTGTCTTCATTATTGTCAGTGTTGGGGTTAACGCAACTACATAAAATCAAAACAGTGGTGTGATAATTGAGCCAGTAGAGAAATAACTGTTCAGAATTAATCTGTAGCCTTGGGTAGGCTTCTGCAGAAAACAATGTTGTTGCCGATTTAATACTATCTGGCGACGTTTTTAACAGGCTACGCAATAGAGGCTTAGACAACTATGACCCACGTTTTTGGTTTAAAGAAATTAATTTGCCCTACTTCTTGACTGCAATGTAGTCAATTGACTGCTTGACATGTCATTTTTATTTTCTGTACAATAAACAATTACATCTGCTTTATGCCGCAGAATTACATTCATATTTGGCTGACTGCAGGCCACGCCACTTCCCTCCCCCATATTCCAAGATTAAGATAGTATGAAGTGCTTTTTGTAAAAAAAATAGTTAAAACGAATAGCTATTTGCAATTTGACAAAACACTGGTCCTCATTTTGCGAATGCGAGGACGATATGAGCCTGTTGCATTTAGTTAGATGTCCGAAGCCACATAATGTTTGAAAACCACTGGCTCATTAATCACAATAATTTAACACCGCGACAGTTGGATAACCTACTTCATCATGTCCCCATGCCTACATTTTTGTGAGTAGCATAGAGATCGTTAAAAACAATAAAGTATGGCTCTCCGTTTGGGACATCGAAAACTTATATTTTTAATAGACTACCGTCAAGATGCTGACTTGCAAAAGCCTCGGGATAACACGCTATCTCCACTATCATCAGTCATGCCCCTTGATCAAAGTGGGGAAGAAATAAAAGTTTGAGAACCACTGGCTTAACAAGTTACCTGCAGTCCAGAACACAGAATCTGTTGCAATATTCTGATGATCGGGCGATGATATCGCAAATGTTTGTTTTCCAAAGTAAGAATTTCCCTTCACCATGCACCTTCGACAATACCTGGCCTACCTGGTATCATTACAAACATTATTCTGTGTCCTAAAACTGGCATATTTTATGGCATTGTGTCATGTAAGTTCGTTGCAAAATCTAGAGAAATGTGTGAGGTGGTCAGCTGGGACAATTGAGACACACATTGATTGTGTTATTACTTGAACACTCCACACTATCCACAGCTGTGGTAGGCCTATCAGGGGCAGGAGGATTACTGTCAGCGCAGGCTTTATACAAAAATTCTTCAACAGAAGGCCTCGAATGTTGTCTTGTTTGTGGAGCGGCTTTGCTTAAAACTTCTGTAATTTCGGCTTCATTGAAAATGAGGGGCTTCCCTCAATGACCCTCCGAGAATAAATAAAGGTTGAATGAATGAATGAATGCAGGCTTGCCCAAAATAAAGGCATGTGGTTTCTGGCGAGCCTACAGTAAATAACAGACCCGCCAGAATGTGCGTTATGATGCTTTTTTACGAGCAAGATGTTTTGGTACCCTCACGACACTGCATGTTCTTAACAATGATCATCAGTAATATTCGACCATTAATTTGGGTAAATGGGCAAGCGGACCACCTTGATTGGCTGATGATTGTAACGTGGGCATGATTCCAAACACCTCCCTACGATGATGAGTGACAGGTCTCAGAATGCGTGCAGCTACACAAGGACGGAAGATGATGAATAACTGGGGCCGTGGGCTATTCACAAAGGCTTTTATCTTACTACTAGGAGTAGGCTATTCCTAAATCGCGACTTAAAGATTTTAGATTGGAGTTTTCTCTTAAAAGTTATTCACAAAGCCTTTCAGACAACTCCTAAACTAGGAGTGAGTCTTAATTATGGATGACGCCATTACTCATGCACGAAGCTTGACTGAAGTGACCACCTTGATTGGCTGACGATTGTAACGCTGGAATTCCAAACACCTCTCTTCGATGATGACTGACAGGTGACAGGTCGAGAATGCGCGCCTTACACAAGTAGTGCTAAGGACGGAAGATGATTAATAACTGAATAAAAAGGCCTAGCCTAAATGAATAAAGAGTAAGGCAAAACAAATAGCTTAGTAGCCTAATGAAACATAGGCCTATGGATTGATGCAGTAGCCTACCTTTGCAACATTATTAAATGAATCTGTCACCATATCCCTAGGCTACGTTTGCAAAGAGGAGAACATTTTAATTTGATTCACAATGAAACGTTACATTTCATTTACATGTTAACAATGAGTAGTTTTGGTTGTTGTTGGTGGCGTTATTGCATCCCTTTATGAATGCAAAATTGTTCCCTTTATGATTGAAGCTCTGTTATGCATTTCAAAACATCGCAACGTAAAATGCCACAAAAAAAAGCTGTTTATGAATAGGTTTTAGTGAGTTAGAGTCCTCTCGACTTAAGCTGTCCCAGACTTAGGTGCTACATTTAGGTCTAAAATGCTTAAGGAATTACTTTTTTTGTGAAAATTAGGAGTCCTAAAGTTAGGAGTGACACGCCCATTATTTTTTAGGAGTTGCTCTAAATTCGCCAGTTAGGAGCTACTTTTAGCCTTAAAATTCTTTGTGAATACGGCCCCTGAATAAAAAGGCCTAGCCTAAATGAATCAAGGCAAAACAAATAGCCTAGTAGCCCAATGAAACATACAGATTGATGTAGTATCTTTGTAACATTATTAAATTATTCTGTTACTATGCCTACGTTTGCAAAAGAGAACATTTTAATTTGATTCACACTAATGTTACATTTAATTTACATGTTGACAATGATTAGCCTAGTTTTGGTTGTTGTTGGCGGCGTTATTGCATGTTAGTTATGCCCACAATGCAAAATTGCTTCCTCGCGATTGGAAGCTCCTGTAGCTGCATAGGATTTCAAAACCGCAGGTTTGTGAATAGGTCTGTGAGTAAGGAGTGCTCTTGACTTCTTTTAAGCTGTCAGAGGTGGGAAGGTGTGATTTTTTGGGGGAAGGGCCGGATTAACTGGGCAAAATTGTCTGATGGCCCCCCTTCCCCCCAGCCAACGTGAATCGGGTGGTTAGTTAATAGGCCTATCATGAAGATTTTTCCTGCCATCTAAGGCATGAGCGCATCTGTGAGGCCAAGCCTCACCAAGTAGCTCGTTTGTTTACAACTAACATTCCATTTAATTAAACTGCTTTATAGGCTATGCCGAAATAGTTTTCAACATTTTGAATATTAGTGTCGGGTGAATTGAAATGTTCTCAAAGTAGCCTTATGGCTGAAAGCTGCTTGGGACCCAATATAACCATACAAACGCGCTTCCTGCACTCATTGTTTCAAAGGGAGTAATTTTGGCTTTGTCAGAACTGAAGAGCTGTGGACGGCACGGCACGGTATGCACGGTATGACTGACTCTCTCGCGTCAGTCACTGACATGAACGAAACACAGAACCCGCTTCTCTCACGGCAGTCACTGACAGTAACCTAGAAAAAATGCATGGGGAAAAACACTTCCCCATGACAAAGACATCGTAAAACACTGAAAGTTAATATTTTGTCACTAGCAACATTCATCTGTCCTTTGTCAAATGTATTATGTTCCAAGTACCCTATGCGTAATTCTGCTTCATAAAGTTGAACAAATACATGTGCTTATTTCACAGAAAAATATAAATAGCCAGTCTACAGTGCAGAGTTGGTAAGTTATGGTAGGCCAACCTGCAGTGAACATACAAACAAGGGAAATTATTTCTCTTGCAGCTGAGTAGCCTCAGGTGCCTGCGTGACATAAGGCCGAACATGCAAGCCAATGAATCGTGCTCTCACTACAATCAGCGCCGTTAAACTTAAATAGGTTAACATCACTCTAAGTTAAGCCTTCAAACAAGGAAAACGATGATTTGAAGACATCTGTTTCGTTGGAAGGGCAAGGGGTAGCAACAGGGCAACACAGAGACAGGCCCGATGGCAGGGCTGTTTTGAGAGTATTAAAATATGGGATATTCTACGGGAAAACATTAAAACGGCAAGACAGCGGGGAAAGTTAAAATACGTGATAAACACAGAAAAAGTTGGCATGCATTGTTTTAGGTCCCGTGCACAGGGATTTTTGTCATACTATTAATCACATCTGATTATTTGTGAAATTGTGCAAACAGGCGCAACACATTTGAAAAGGAAGGACTGGTAGCATGCAAGCTCACGGGAAAGATTGATTTAAGAACGTTATCACAAAGTGTGTGGCTGTGGGCGGAAGACAATTGGCAGGGGAGGGTCATGTATTTTTTAACAATTCTGTCGGAGGGTCATTGAACAATTTCTAGCAGACAAGAGAGGGGGTCATGCAACTTCCAACTGAAGCACTCAAAATTCCTCGGTGGCCCCTTCAATAAATAACGATCAGTCCCTAGATTGCTGCTGGGCTATATGTCTTGGTTCTGTTAACAACTCATTGTCAAACGATAGCCTATCTCAGCGGTTGCATCCATTACAAAACAAACATGCAATGTGAACGTCTGGGATTGGGGAGAGCACTAAATGCTCTACTGAATAAAACACAAGTCAAACCTTTAAATGAAAAACACTCTTTAATAATCCAAAAAATAAACCGCTAATGAAGTAAACTTGTGACCATCAAAATCGTTTATCGCTTGTAACTCCATTGATACCAGGACGTAACAGGAAGGCATTTGGCTGAGCAACGGAGGTTAATATGCTCCATGTTTTGTCCAAACTGTCTATCATCGTTGCACTTTCGGAGAAAACCGAATGTTTCATTCGTCCCCGTTTCAATCGTCGGTTGTACCTACTCAAAACGCAGATAGAACCTTATTATTCTAAGGTAGCGAAATATAGCGTTCAGCATGATTCATGCCCAATTAATTCCCCCTGTTAAAGTGTTAGCCTTTGTAGTTTGGTTTAAAGGATAGCCTATGATAAACGGCTTATGGCCAAATATGTGAAAAACGTTAAAATACAGTAGGCGATAAACCGGAAAAAAAAAGTTGACAGTGATTTTTCATAATCACTTTGGAGGTCATAGAAAAATGTATTGCTGGCGAGGGAGGGTCACGTCTTTTGGAGTAATGCTCCCAAAACTCCTCCTCGTAGCCCCTTAAATAAATAACGAACAGTCCCTAATGAAGTAAACTTGTGACCATCAAAATGGATTTACGCCTGTAACTCCGTGATAACAGGACGTAACATGAAGGCATTTGGCTGAGCAACAGAGGTTAATACTCTATATTTTGTCCAAATGATGTCTGTCTATCATCGTTGCACTCGGAGAAAACCAGAATGTTTAATTTGTCCTGCGTCTCTACGGCTGCAAACGGGATTCACTTGCAGTTAACCAAATATTTCTTTATTAGGGCAGGGCAGGCATATTTCTGGCTATTACATTATTTCTAAACCAGTCTGCTAAAGTCTGTAGTGAAGTCTGTGTAGGGTTTTCCAGGCTCCATTTCTTTTTACGAGACACCCTGCTCACTTGAGCCATCTACCGGTTGTTTGGGTTGTTGCAGCTTCTCACTGGAAAAATACAAATTAAAGTCGCGTGATACCGCGTGATCCCACGCGCGGACCGCGAGTGAAGCTGGCCAAGTCGAAGCACTGCCCACTGTATCTGGTCCCTCCAGGGCTGTTTAGATATGGTGTCAGGACCAAAGAGATACCAGGCATCAAAGAGACTTCTCTCTCCCGCTCTGCATATGTTTTATGAAAACTCTACAACCACCACCACCATCCACAGCGGAGAAAGCCTTTGACTTGAATGGTCCCAAGAGAAGACCCAGAAATTTCATAAAGACACTGTGGTGGAGATGTGAATGTTTTTCCTCAATGCACATTCGTGCTTCAGCCATTGTGTAGTCATTGTGTCCTGCAATACTGGTCAAACAAAGTTATCAGGGATGCAGGGACTGTTTTATATGATAATATGCATCGGGGTCAGCAGAAATATACTGAATATCCTATGTTTACAGGTCATCAGCACTTGGGTCTGATGTTGCTATAATAAATAATACTATCAGTGCAACTTAAAAGAGAATTCCAGCCATTTTTCACATAGATCTCTGTTTTTTGAGGTCACCAAGTACTGTTGGTGCAGGGGAAAAAACAACAACAATTGTTGCTACCTAGCCTACCACTTCAATATGCTCACTTAATTCTGTCAGGAGACAGCTTTGGGTGGTAGCTGACTCCTGCCACTTTGCTAATCCACTGATGTCATTTTCGCCTCAAGGGGGTCAACAGCATCTCTCCTGTCGCCGTTCCCCGCTGAGGGAACTGGATGCTGGGCGGCCAGTGGAGCGTGACTCCTCTGATCCTCATATCCTCCAGCACTGGATTCAGGGTCTGGCGAGGACATAGATCTGCCGCGCACATGGGCTCGGTGCCTGTGTGTGTCATGGTGCCACACGTACGACTGAGAGATTTTTTTTTTTCTGCCCTGCCATCTGGTTCCAGTTTGCCCTGATAGCAATAAGCCAGCGCCAGTGGTGTCACAGTGATATCCCTCGCTGGGATGCACCGCTCCGGTCCTGCTCAGTCCACCCCCGGTCTGTTTCCTCCCCCCCGATATATGGACGTGAAGATTTTGTCATGCTTCAAAGGAAAAGAGACGTGTGTGTGTGTGTGTTTGTGTGACGGTGTGTGCGTGCACTGAACGTGTTGCACAACCAGGATATTTCTCAACAGCAGTGAATTTACAGTATGTGGTACCCAACACATGAGAAGAAATGAGAGTGATGAAAAGATGCTGATGTTGTGGATCAGTGTTACGTGACATGTGGTATAGATGGGTTGTTTACAAAAGCGTAGAACACTTTAAAAAGGCAACCTTCCATTGGTAAATTCCAAAAACCCACTGTTGTCTAAGCAGTGATATCACAAGTTCCTTCTCAACCACATGTGTAGCTTCACCCAAAAAACTGCTTTGAAGATATTTGGGACACCATTTAAACATGCTGATAAGGTTAGAGATCGCATGTGTTTACATTCATTCAGCATCAAACTACGCATGGCAGGCAAAGAGCTGCGATACTGTTTGTTCAGTGTTTGGAGAACAGCTGGGCCTGGTGTATTGTGTTTTGAATTGCCTGAGAAGAAAAGGCCAAATAAATCTGTTTCAGAGCCATGTAAATTGAATAGAAAGCGTTTTTATACATTTGCTTAGTTCAACTGAGTTATGCTGGATTGTTATAGTGTGGTGTGTGTGTGTGTGTGTGTGTGTGTGTGTATGTGTGAGTGAGTGTGTGTGTGTGTGTGTGTGTGTGTGTGTGTGAGAGAGAGTGTGTGTGTGAGAGTGTGTGTGTGGGTGTGTGTGTGTGTGTTTGGGTATGTGTGTGTGGTGTGGCACTGCGCCGTGTATATAACCCAGCCACACACACTGAGGCCAGCGGTGACTGATAGTTCAGAGCGATTTAAATTGAAACGAGCCTGAGGACGATGATATTTCATAGCTACAAAAAATACCATTTCAAGGTTGCTCAACCACACACGGGTCTTTGTTGAGGGCATTGTTTCTCTTCCGTTCTTGACCAACAATTGAAGTGCCGCAATGGCAAAATGACACACAGTATGTAATTAGCCATTCCAATGTCAAGCATTTCTCAAAAGACCTGTAGGTACATATTGAAATATGACAAATATCCTAATAGTATTGACTTACATAACCCTTGCATAACATGCCAAGTGTGTGTGTGTGTGTGCGCGCATGCCTGTGTGTGTGTGTGTGTGTGTGTGTGTGTGTGTGTGTGCGCGTGTGCGCGCATGCCTGTGTGTGTTTGTGTGTGTGCACGCATGCCTGTGTGTGTGTGTGTGTGTGTGTGCGCGCATGCCTGTGTGTGTGTGTGTCTGTGTGTGTGTGTGTTTGTTTGTGTGTGTGTGTGTGTGTGTGTGTGCGCATGCCTGTGTGTGTGTGTGTGTGTGTGTGTGTGTGTGTGTGTGTGTTTGTGTGTGTGCAACTGTGTGTGTGTTTGGGAAAGTGAGTGAGTGTCCACTTACCAAATGCCCTGGGCCAGCTCCCTGATTGAGGCTCATTGTATTGTGCGTTTCCCATCGGAGGAAGCTGGCCCAACAGGGAACAGCTTGCGACAAACAGAGGCAACACTGTCAACCAGGCCTACAACACTCTTAGGGTCGGCCCAGGCTTCATCCCTGTCTGTGTGTGTGTGTGTGTGTGTGTGTGTGTGTGTGTGTATGTGTGTGTGTGTGTGTGTGTTTGTTTGTTTGCGTGTGTTTGTGTGTGTGTGTGTGTGTGTCTTTTTGTGTGAGTGCAAGTGTGTGTGTGTGTGTGTTTTGAAGATACGCTATCAGCCAACTATTTGAAAGCTTGTAGCTGCAAACTCTGTCATTCTTCCATTACTCTCTCTCTCTCTCTCTCTCTCTCTCTCTCTCTCTCTCTCTCTCTCTCTCTCTCTCTCTCTCTGTTATCATACCTGGTCAGATAAATAAAAGAAAAGTATTAGACCAACGCACAGCTTTTTCAACTCCAGCCTAAATAGTCCTTGCTGTATCCATGGTAACTCTCGTTGTTATTACATTATTATAAAGTGGAAAAAAAAAAACTTTTCTGTGTGTTGTTTGAATCGCTGCCTTCTGCCGGTCAGCAGTGTTTGATGTCTAAGTATCACAAGTTTGTTTTAGGCCAACCGCTGTTAATAGAGATTAACAAGAGCGGCGGAGAGAGAGCTCGGCTGCGACGATGACAGGAAAAACAGATGAATGGTGAGGCTGGGAAATGCGCACAGAGTTCACTGAGTTCGCCATGGTTCCTTTGGTGCAGCATAGATGGATTCACATGGCCTTCACAGGCCGCCCTCTGCAATATTTTGTGTGTGTGTGTGTGTGTGTGTGTGTGTGTGTGTAAGAAGGCTCTCTTTTTCTGTACAGTATGTTGCCCTCCAAGCTCTTGTAAAGAAACAGGTGCTCCGTAAGATGGATTGTTGTCCTGAGAGCCTGTCAACCTTCAGTAAACACACACACACACACACACACACACAGAATGAGAAAGGGTGAGAGACTGGATGTTTAGACAGCCTGCGTGTAGCTTTTATAGAGCATCTATTGTCTGCTGTGGGGTGGTTGAGTTCTTCCTCCCATGGCAATTTTTTCATCATCTGTAGGTGTGTGTGTGTGAGAGAGAGAGAGAGAGAGAGAGAGAGAGGAGAGAGACAGGGAGAGACAGGGAGAGAGAGACACTCTGTTGGAGATGTGGCACACGCAACAGGAAGCGCGGTGGGTGTCGGAAGTGACCCCGTCGGTCACTGCAGTGATGCAGTCCTATGAACCCACAGCAAACTGCGACACAAAGGTTTATTATTTGCAATGTGCCAAATTTAAATTTCTAGGTCTCAATGAAAATAAAACCTGCAAAACAAACTGTTTAAACACCAGTGTTTTCTTTCACCTCCAGCCGTGAGGTTCTCAATAGGAAGTCCTACTGATGAGAAGCTCTTACATAATAGTGTAGAAATAAGTGTGTGTGTGTGTGTGTGTGTGTGTGTGTGTTTGAGTGAGTCCTCCTTCTTGTCCTTAGGCCTTCATGGTTGTGGTCCCAGTGCGATCAAGATGCTTCCTACTGGCATACGAGAGGGATTCAGTGGAAGCAGACGCTCTCAGTTAAAATGGTCTGTCTTCTGTCATGGTTTGGGCTCAGATGGGGATAGGGATGAAATCTAAGATGAAGATGCTGGTGCTATGATGACCAAGATTGGTGGCCAGGTTAGGAGTGGAAGCTGGCAAGGGGCTAATTTGCCGCTGAAAGCTGACCCGTGTTGGGAGGCCAGAGGATCAGCAGGTTTGCATTAGTCGCCTCTGATCTGACCGTTTTGTTGGGGGATCTGCAGGAGAGTCTTGTCTTGTGAGGTTACCCAGCCTTTC
The DNA here is from genome assembly GCF_017589495.1 of Alosa alosa. NCBI lineage: Eukaryota > Metazoa > Chordata > Actinopteri > Clupeiformes > Clupeidae > Alosa > Alosa alosa. The sequence goes on from NC_063197.1 coordinate 12,309,421, forward strand.
CATGTGTATTTTCTGGACGAGTGGATGAAAAAGACAGCCTTTCTATTCTCAGATCCCTAAGTGCCTGCTTCTTGTTATACATTTGAGGAATTCTGAGTGTTGAAACATCCTTATTCGTATCCTTTTTACTTCTCACGGCAATTCTCATCCAAACTCTTTATAACCAACTCTTTCTTTCACTCTCTCTTTCTCTTACAACTCAGCCTTTGTTCTCTTTCTCACACTATCCACAATTTTCTCTGGAATCACAGTCTTACTCATCCTAAGCACTGTGCAGAGTCAACCATCTTTAAAAGAGCCATGAGGCTTTCGGTTGCCAGGGGAGATTTAGCCACACCTGACATGTGTATATCATCCTGAGTGTGTGTGTGTGTGTGTGTGTGTGTGTGTGTATGCTTGCATGTGTGCATATGTCTTGAATTTCCCCTTGAGGATCAATAAAGTATCTATCTATCTATCTATCTATCTATCTATGTGCATGTGTGCGCGTGTTTATGTGTGTTTGTGTGTCTGTGTGTGTGTGTGTGTATTTGTGTGTGTGTGTGTGTGTAGTTTGTGTGTGTTTGTGTGCATGTGGGTGTGTGTGAGAGAGAGAGAGAGAGAGAGAGCGAGATGGGGGATTTGAAGACATTGAAGGCATAGAGAAGTAGAAGACAGAGCAACTTATTCCAGTGACTGCATGACTCATATAGTCAGGTGCAAAGCCTTTCCAACAACTCTTTTCAGTCCTCATAAGGGACTCATCACTCTCACTGAACTCCCATTATATGATCCGACTCTTCACTACAAACTTCAGATTTAATTTCCTTATCATCCACTCTGCTTCAAGTTTAAAGTAGAGCCCTTAGTGTAATTACCCCAGGTGTAACAATTGTTGTCTGTCAAATGTTGCATTCAGCTGAACACATAACATTCTTCAGCATTTATCCATCCATGCACATACAACAACTTTCTTGAGAGAATTTAGGGAAGCTACGGGGTACATTTCGATGGCACAGTACACTACTTAACTGGGTATTTTGAGTTACCTGGGCAGTCATCATTGGGGTCGTGGTCTGTGGGGAAACGGAACAGGCTGTAGGCGGCATGAGCTGAACTCCCGGTGCCCTGTTTCCTCAGGTGCCCAGCGGCTGTCTGATGATGGATCACCGCAGTACCGCGGCAGGACGGCGCGTCTGGGAAACCGAAAGAGCCGCGGCGGGATCTGTTTTCTGAACCGCCACGCTGTGATTGATGTAGATAAACAGCATAGCAATTTCAGTCCATTTCTACAGGCTGCAAAACAGGACCTAATAATGATTTGGGAGAGGAGAGGCCAGGGGGTGGAGGAAACACGAACACATGCATATGTTTCAGTGCATGTTTGTTGACAGGGTTATGGGGGAGAAATTTTATATTCA